>NW_009646340.1:1339751-1380181 GCF_000708025.1 Charadrius vociferus | reverse complement strand
CCCCCCCGCCCCCCTGCCGCTGTCACGTGGGCCGTGGGCTCTTCGCATCCCTGTGCTGGGATGTGCGCCGGTCCATCGGAGCAGCGCTGAGGGGCAGCAGGGAACAAAGCTCTAACCCTGGATCTGGTTTTACCAGCGTGCTTGGCTATCTGCGTACGCAGCTGTGGTTCGGATCTCCACGGCTGATTCTGGTTTTCGTGTTTAACTCCCCCAAACAGGTCTGCCCTTGGTCCAGTTATCTCACTGGAGCATGTCTGCCGGACTTTGGGAAACACCCAGTAGCACAGTAAGACTTCTTAATTATGTGCAATCTTAACTCAGCAGGATTTTGGTTGATTATAGCTGCTTTATTGTTTACAAGGGAAACACACATCTAACCGCTTAGGGAAAATGTGGTCCGTCCTCACCCTCTGGCACAGAGGGGCCGGCACAGCTGGAGGGATGCGGGGGTCCCTTGGGGGGGCTGTCCTGTCCCCCTTCGCCCCTGCTCTGAGCTGTGGGGCGCGAGGGGCTGCGTGAGGGGCTGCGCGCCGGCCGCTGGCCCCAGTTTGTGGTGAGAGCTGAGGTTGCTGAAGCTGTAGGCGAGAGAAGCCCCGCTCCTCGCTGCGCCGGAGAAGCGGATCAGTGCAGAGCGGTGGTGAGCCGAGCCCAGCGCCGTGTTCGTGTCCAGCAACGCAAGGTGCAGGGGCAGCTGCGTGGTCTTCGCTTTTACTGCACTTTACCCTGAGAAGTGCGTGACCAGTGCCGGGTCCAGCGTTTCAGCCACCGGTTCAACCTGATTTCCTTACAGGTTTAGGAAGGATCGCGCTAACTATTCTATAAACACGGATGACCCCCTCATCTTTAATTCCAACATTAACAAAGATTACAGCATAGTGAAGGACTACATGGGCTTCACTGAAGAGGACTTCAAGAGAGTGGTAAGTCCGTCCTGGGCTGGATGTTCTGCTGATGTCCTGGGTGCAGCCTGGAACAACACGCTGTTTTTCCGTGTAAGCTGAAGAGTTTTCGATGGAAATCAGAAAATCCTGCGCTGACCTTGTAGGCGGGAGGCTGAGGAGGGCTGAGGTGGCCGGGGCGGCTGTGGGGAGGGGGGCTGTGAGGGCAGGGGGGGCTCTGCAGGGGCTGCATCACTTGGGCTGACGGCTTTGAGCTTTACGGGGAACAACTCAGAGTGGAAATTGTCTGCTCAATGAAGGTGCCCATTGCTTTATGTTGTGGGGTTGTTTTTTTTTTTCTTGGATTTGGAATACATGTAGGTTATTTCAAGGTCTGGCCCAAAAGTTAGTAAGATTCAGCAGCTACAAAAGGGCTCGCAGGTTTTGCACATATAACATGAGTACGCAACAACGGAGCTGGAAACAAAGTGACTGCTGGCTTCAGTTTTGGCATACAGTCATTTATGTGTCTTGATTTCATCCTGAAAAGTGGCTTTAGTCATTGATTTTCTCATTACTTACCTGAGACAGAAAGACAGGATAACTGTTGGGAGTTTGGCTTACCTAGTTACCATGCAAACCTCTCCCGGTTTGCACTGGGAGTCACACTCTGCACTTTCCCGTGTGCCTCCAGAGATACTTGCTTGAATTGGGATGTAGAGGATGCGTTTTACGAGAGAGCATCCGTCCTGCGCTCAGCTCTGGCTGCAGGAACAAGTCCCTTTCTCCTACAGACCTGACTCTCTGGGTCTGGAAGGAGAAACAGGGACAGCTCTGGGATCCTGGATCCACAGCTCTGCTGCTGCCAGCTGTCCTCTCCTGCTCTTGCAAAAGCCAGGTTGTTCCTGTGTAATAAAAGAAAGGTCCCTGCACAAGGCGGAGGGGCAGGCTACGTTGCAGAGCCAGGCTGTGTCTGGGCAGCGGCGCATCAGGCTGCCGCCACCGCTCTGCTGGGAGAGGCTCCTGTCCAAGGGGAGCCGGGAGTGTAGGAGCGGGTCTAAAGTGCGTATCTTAAAAACTCTGAAGTATTTAAAGGCCTTTGCTTTGTGCCTGCCTCATTCCTCTTGGAGCTGTTGCTCGTGATGGGCCAGAGCAGTTGCCCTGTAAAATGATGCTGTGGAAATGAATCTCAGAGTGGAAACTTTACATTCTCCCTCTCCTGTTGCTGCTCAGAGCCAGATGTTGGGATGCGCACAACCGCGTGTTCGTGTCTCCTGTGTCTTAACGTCTCCCTTGTGCTCCCCCTCTGCCTCCCCAGAACATCAACGCAGCTCAGTCCAGCTTCTTACCTGAGAAGGAAAAGCAGGAGCTGCTCAATACGCTGTATGAAGCCTACGGGATGGTCCCCAACGCGTCGTGACCCATCCCTGCGAGCCAGCGTGGAGCGGTGGCCCTTCTCCGTGTGTGCTCGACTCTCCTCTGTGCTAGCGGGAGCACTGGGAGAAGGTGCCCAGAGTCGGTCTCTATTACTGGCACCCCTGTGTTAACCCTTACAGTGCTAAGCAGAATCAGGCTATCACATACACCTCTCTCTCACCCCCACAAACTCTCTCCCAAATGAACATCCAGCTTCCTACCTTGCTGTTGTGCAAGCAGAATGAAACTGCCTCCTGGCCTGACTCCCTTCTCCAGCTGCCAGTCTGTCTGTACTGCAAAGGAGAACAGAACCACCTCCCTGTTTGGTTTTTTTTTTAACTCTTCCCCTGCTTTATCTGTCCTGCCTAGCCCTTGTCTGCACTGCAGAAATAACCACCTTTACCTGTGACTGTGGCCTGGGTTAATCTTCACCCTTCCAGGAAAAAGGGGGGTTAGTGCTGACGGGGAATGAGCAGTCACTTCAGAAACAGAGGCTTTATTCTCATCCGTGTGGGGAGGAGGGTTTGGCCACAGCTGTATTTACCCAGGGTTTGTCTTGAACTAACAAGACTGGAACAAGAACAAGCTGGAAGCTGGTGCTCTTGCCCATACACAGGTCTGAAGGGCATTTTTTTAAAAAAAATACTGGTTTTTTTGGCATCCTTTCTTGGATAAGGACTCCCATGTATCAGGCCTCCCGATGTCACTGCTGAAGGGGCATGCACCTTGGGCTCAGGCTCCAGCTGTGCTCACAGCTGGCTATGACCATGCTCACACATGCATAGGAAGTTGGAACGTATTTTTACCATTTTGGGCCAAAATCTGCCTTCTGGGACTTTTCCCAGTTTTGTACTCATCCTGGAGAATTCCTGTGAGCTGCAGTTTGCTCTTCCTCTATCTTTGTTTAGGACTTGGAAAAAACATGATTAATTGCCTCTTTTAACCATTCTGCCCTCTTCCTGGCTTGACATAATCTTTAGGCATTATTAAAACTGAATAAGTAAATTAATAAGCTAGGGCCCAATGTCACATATTGACTCAGGTCCCATCTGAATTGCTTCTTCCACTCAGCCACAACACTGGCTACAAGTCAGATCTTCAGTTTGGTGGAGAATTTATACAAATATATTCACCAAAATTCCCAAGCATTGTAATATTTTTACTTAATATGCAATAGAGCCGTGCATCCAAAGAAGAGACCATCATTTTCTTATGTGAGTGTGTGGTGTGGTTTAGCATCCCAGGTGTCTGCCAAGATGCTTACTCCAAAGATACTGTACCAAAAAGTTGCCTTTGACAAGGGGCCGTGGTCACCATTACCATGGACAGTGTGTCAGACTGGTCCAGTCTCAGCCGGCAGCAGCTGCGTGCTGGGAGTATTTCCAGTCTTTCTGGGCTTCGGTGTTTGTCTTCTGAGTAAAATACTCAGCTCTGAAGTACATGGTGCATATATACACACACATATATATAGCTAGCTAGATGGGTATGAGAGTGAATTTCTTACTTTTGTAAAGCAAACGATAAAGCATCACTTTTAAGAACATGACTGCGGTAAGAACTAGGCTTTTTTGGGTAATTTTTCTCCAAAAATTGTTTCTGAAGAAGAGTTGCTTGTTTGGATTCTGGGCAGTTGATTGTTAATCCCGTTTAATAAAATAACAAATTTATATTAAAAGATAAATCCTCTTGCCTTTCTGTTCAAGGGTGACTGTTAGGAACCTTGCTCCGTGCTCCACAACGTGAGCCATCGTACCCCTGCTAGAGCACGGGGGTTGATTGGTAGGTGTGTGGGGGACTTTGGCAGCCCAATTCCTGCCTTCTCCGGTTGTCAGGAGGGAGCACTTTGGCGGCCGGGGGGACGGTGCCCCTGCCCCTGCTAGACGGGCAAGTTGGATCTATGGATGCAGGATGTTCCAACCTCACGTGTCCTTTTCCCTTCGGTAATCAAAGGGAGGTGCATCACTGCTAGAAGCAGCAGTGCCATCACCGCGTACTCTCAGGTTGGGGTTTTTTTGATGTATCAAAAATAGTTCCCAATTTTTTTCCCCTGTCTCCTGGGTTTTGCACAGTCAGTTGATGCTAAGAGCCAGAAGCGGTGCAGCCTGGACTGCACTGTCAGCTTGGACAGGGGAGCATTTGCTGAAAGACTTTCCGATCATTCAGTGTTTGGTTTGAGTTTTGGGAGGTCCGGCGTGCCCCTATGGTCAACTGCAATGAAGGGCTCAGAGCATCCGTGTGCTCAGCAACTTTGCAAGTCAGGATGTGGCCGGATTAAGCAAGTGCTCTCGGTCTTTCAGCACAATCGGTGACGGCAGCTGAGCCGGCTCTTCCACTCGCGGGGCAACCTGATGCCTCTCGCCTGTCCTCTGAGGGTTGCTGGCCAGCAGGTCCCTAATCGTCTGCCTAAATATAATTCTGGAACAGATATTTTCTGACCGGGGAGACCTAAGATTAGCCCGCATTTGACTGCTGGAGGTCTTGCGCGGTGCACAGTCCCTCCGCACTGCCTTTTGGCTTTCTCTGTGTGTGTCAGCATGAGCCAAAAATACTGTTCAGCGGCAGCGAGGAGAGCTGGAAATGGGGCTTAAAGACCCAACTGCGTGGTCAGCCAAGCCCGGGAGCTACCTGCTGTTTTGCCCCCGAGCACGGGGAAACGGGAGCAGGCTCTTGGCCGCTGGCCGGGCACAGAGCTGCAATGGTATCCCGGCAGCGCCGGCGGCCGAGCTGGTTCGCAGCTGCCAAAACAGCAGGCCGTCGCTTCTCGGAGGCCCCCAGACAATTCTCCCTCTGTCTGGCAGCCTTATTTATGGCCTTGTTTTCCCTGATAAATCTCAAACTCGTAACATTCGGTTCTTCCCTAGGCTGTCAGGGTGATGCTTGTCCTCGTGTCACCAGTGGAGAGTATTTCTCAGGCCAGCCCTGCCTTGTCCCTGCGCCGCACGTCGATCCCAGCCGGGATGTAGCTGCCTCCCGCAGCTCCGGTGGGATCGGCTCTGCCTGGGCTGGGTGAAACGCCAGCGATGTCCTCGCAGCTCTGTGCTGCAGAGGGAAGACGCCTTTTCTGTTGGTGTCTGGGTCGCTCCACCGGGTCCCAAGCCAGCCTTGTGCTTGGCTGCCGGGGTCGTCATGTGGAGTGGGAGCACCCACTCGTGGGAGCATTGCTGCCTGGCAGCAAACCTGGGAAAGTCAGGGCAGACTTTTAGCATTTTCTGTGCCCAACTACATCCGCTTCCACCTGGGTGCTGCAAACCCGTGGGGTTTCACAGACCCAAGCGGCAGGGACTCACCTGTAACACAGCTCCTTATCTCCCGCTGAGGGGAAGCTGCTGTAACCACCCTGCAGCTCAACCAGCAACAAGGCAAAACAGGGGAAGAAGAAACATCCAGGCAGAAAAAAACCACCTTCAGTACTTGAAGGCTGTGTTATTTATTCCAACAGCTTATATAGTTTTATCAAACCATCTTCGACACAAAACACGTCTCCGAAAAGAGAGAATGGTGTGAGATCCTACCAGAGATCATCTCAGCTAACAGCTTGCAAAGTTAAGCCTGAATTTCAACAGTCAAACCAGCAAAATGTTTCTCCCCTCCCCTTAACAATATCTTAAAACAGTAAAACCCGAAGAAAAAGATGCCTGCGGCTGGTGCTGCTGGGTCTGTAGGTGGAGCTCGTCCACACAGAGCTGTGCTTTGGTCCTTTCCTGGTGCTAAGCGACAGCAGCACGGGTGAGCGGTGCTTGACATGAAGGCAGCGGGACTGGCCGGGTCCCTTCCCCACTGCCCACCCTGACGAGGGGCCACATGGACAGTCCAGAGGCCAGGTCAGGTCTAAGATGAAGAGGGTGAGGCTTAGAAAAACCAATAATCTAAATTTCTAATCTATGGAAAAAGAATAAATAATAGTCTAAATTTGCAAAGGAGGAAGGTACCTTGGACAGGAAATTCTGATGTGTCTATTATTACTGAAATCGTTTTTCCCCCAGGGGAAAATTGCAGCTAAGGCATCTTGAGAATGGCTCATGTCACTACAACCAACCACGGCAGTGTTGCTCTAAATCATTAGGGATGGGAGCAGAAGTCTTTTGGAGTTGCCAGTCCTTGCACAGCATCTTGTGGCTCTCTAAACAAAACCGGTTGCAGCAGAGGCATTTGACAGACCACTTGCTGTTCCAGATTGGCTTTTGTCCGCAGATTCAATAGCAAATTCTTGTTTAATGTTCGCAGCAAGGCCCTCCTCCTGCCCATCCCACCCCCTGTTCACTGTCACGGGGAGGGACTGTTTTCTTGCCCCTTTGGTCTTGCTCCAGGGTCGTTCTCAGAAGAAGTGGCATCTCTTTGGCTTTCTGCAGAAGGGAGGATTGGGAAGAAAGCGCGGTTACACTTTGCTGAGGACACGAGCCATCAGTAATTCCTATAGCTGGTTTTATTCAGATTGCCACCTGAAGACCTATGGCTACCTGGTATGGACATGTTGAAAGAGGTACAGTCAGCGTAATGTGTTTTGAAGAGTTTTTATAGCTACAGATTGTAGGCTGGAGGAGTAAAAGAGCAAGGGCTAAAAGGGAGTTTACCCTCTGCAGTGGTGCTGTGCGTTTTGCCACTTGTTAGTGAAATCAGAGTGGCGGGTTTGCTTGTGCTCGGAACAGAGGATTCATGTTTCTTGTAGTCAGCTGGTCGGCATGTATTGAGCAGAGCGACACTGCTGCTGTGTCTGGGCTACAGGGGAAGATTTGGAGGTGGCTGGTGGTGGTTAAAATTATTGCTGCTGTTATTTAAAATACTGTGGAACTATTTGAAGGCTGAATTTTTAAAAAAACAAAACCAACCAACAAAGAAAAAGCAAACCACAATCCGTCCCACACTTGATTTTTAAAAAGCCTAAGGTATACCTGATGTGTAATTTGCCCTGGGAAGGCTCTTGGTCAGTCCATGTCTTGTTTAAGCACCAGTGCTTCTACAAACCAGCCCAGCAAAGGGCCTTGGCTGGAGAGCGCAGGGCTCGCGTCCCTGGAACACTGGGACCATCCCGTTCGCTGCAAGAGCCCCTCGGACCGGGGAATCTCCCACGAGCTGAGTACCCACCCAGCACGAAGGCACTGACAGCAGCGAGGGATGGGATGTTCCTCCTGAGCATCTGTGTGATGCTCCCAGAGACAGCACTGGTCAGCTGCGCTGCCATTCTGTGCCGTGCCCTTCCAGCCTGGGTGCCAGGAGCTGGGCTTACTGGTGTCTGCGGTGGCTCACCTGCTCCTTCAACGGCGAGGTCACCTAGGTCCTCGGTCAGCTTGCGCATGCTGATGGTGGTTGCATCTCGTTGGATGTCGTGGACAGCGTTCCTCCGACCAGCCCGATCGCAGGAAATAAAGTCAGTGTACGTGCTGGACTCTACCTCCATTGCATCTCTATACGCCGGCAAAACGCTGCGGAGAAAACACAGCTGTGAGGTGAAAGATGCTCAGCAAGCCCCGAGTCATGGCTCCCCCCAGGTTAGGTTACTCTGTGGAGTTCAATTACAGCATGAAAAAATAGTCCCTGTAACTCTGCTCCAGTTCCTCTAACAGCGGCTACTGAGATCTCAGATATCAACCCCGTCACGTGCGGCAGCGTGCGGGGTGACCCACCGTGCGGGGTGACCCACCATGTTGGGTGACCCACTCTGTTGGGTGCCCGACCGTGGTGGGTGAGGGCAGGCTGGGGGGAAGGATCCATCCCAGCTGCCTTACTGGCCCTTGTTCTGCCTTCCCACGGCAAAGCAAGGCAGAGGAGGCATTCGCCTCTCCTGAGTCTCCGGCCTTCTCCTTTAGGAGCTGCAAGGTCACTTTCAGCAGCTTTTTCCTACAGAAAAAGCCCTCCTTCCTCCTCAAAATGCCAAGGGAGCTTTGAACAGAGGCCAAATTTGGCTCGCTGCATGGGGGGGATGGGGTGCCGACCCAACCTGAATTTGTAATGGGAAACGGTCAGGGCCCCGATGGATACCTGCTGGAAAGCTCGGGGAGCGGGGGAGTATTTTATAGGTACGGGGCTTTGGATCAGTACCAGCCTCTACTGGTTGTCGGGTGTCACCGAAAAAGCGTTGGGCCGGACTGCTTTGAGATGAGCACTTTAGTGTGTGAAAATCAGCCCTTCTGTGAGCTGTTGGATGCCTTCGCTCCAGGCTTGTGTCTGTGCCAAGCGCGGAGCACGGAGAAAGGCTCGGAGCGGCCCCTCGTCACCAGCGAGCTCCGCTGCGAGCCAGCTCTTAGTTCAGCCTGATGAGCCCCGAAGTTGCTGGTTTTCATTTCAGCTGATGGTTTTGCTTGCCAGCGTTTGTACCGCACGCAGAGTGCAGGGACCTCAGCAGCTCGGGGGACGTACCGCAGGCGTCCTGGCTGCCGGGCACAGAGCTAGCGAGCGCACGCTCCCTCTGCGCTGGAAACCTGGTGCTTTTGGTTCCTGCTCCTGTTTAGTCAGTTGGGCACTCAGTTTGGTTTTCTGCGTGGAAATTAGAGATTAATAGTTGTTTTATCTCCAGTTTTGCCCACTCAAAAATTCCTTTAACGCTGCTGATGGTGTCGACATCAGAAGGAGGTCCTGATTAGAAATGCTTGTGTGTAATGAGAAAAAAATTCATTTTCTTGTCAGTCACTTGCTTTTGTGTCTTTGGGTTAATGTCCCACTGAGGAATTTGCTTAGCTCCTGTACAAATCCCGCTTAATATTGATCTTCCTACCAGGGAAATCTGCTGGCAGACCTCCAGCCTGGGCAGGAATTGCACTCCTCGCTCTGTAATCCCCGATGTTATGGCAGTGGAAAGAAGATGCTGACAAAGATGCAATAGCCAGGATAAAAGAGGTTAAACTCTCCCCTTTCCTGAGACCGAGCAGGGTGCAGTAACCTCAAACCTGCCGAAACCCAGTATGTTTTGGTAGCCCCAGGGACTCCTCTCCTGGTGCTGATGCCAGCTCAGGGAGTGCCGGCACCGGCTCCCTGGTGGGACGTGGGGCTTGGCCCACCCAGACCTCCCAGGAGAACCTGCTTCTCCAAATCCAGCAAATCCTTGCAAACATCCCTCTCCTCCCAGGGTTTGGCATCCATCTAGCTTCTCTTAAATGAGCCCCAGGAAAAGCTGCATCCTTTGCCCCAGGAAGAGATCCCAGCTGCTGTTTTTCCTCATCTTCCCTCCTTCCTTCCCGGGCTTCCCCTTCCCGGCACGAGGCGCCTGCCCTGGCTGCAGCAGGCTGGCTGATCTCAGCGAGCAAAGCGCCTTGTTCCCGGGACAGGACGAGCATCCCTCATTCCCAGACAAGTCCTCCTCGCAGCTCATGGGATCCCAGAGGCTGCTGACCTCCTGTAACTGCCAGACAGATGTCACACAGACGTGTGAGACTTCCCTAAGCGCGGTCCACACAAGCCCAGGTCCATCTCCACATCACTGAGGCCAGTTCAGACCCGATTTGCTCAGGACTCCTCCTGCCCTTGCACCAGGGGCTGGACCACCTGGTTCATAGGACGGACTCCACAAACTGGGGAGCAGGAGCCAGCCAGCCCCTGGGACGCAGCATTTTCCGGGTGTCCCTTGATGTAGCTGCCAAGGGCTGATGTGCTCAGCTGCGGCAGCGCTGGGCCAAGTGACTACACGCCCCATCCCATGGGAAAAGGATGGGATCTTGATTTAAAATAGGGACAGGAACCAAGTGTGCAGAAGCGGGTCCTGCTCGGGGCGGATTTGGGTCCCGGCTGGGCGGCCGGGAGATGGCGCGTGTGATTTATTTATTTTCCATGGCTGGGAGAGTTCCTGCCTTCTGTTCTCCACACGCATAGCTGGAGAGGGGCGGATTTATGAGCAAAGCTTTCAAATTTCAGCAGTTTCTTCAGGATTTTCAAGGCGGGCGGCTCTCAAAAGCCTTGCGGGCTCCAGCCTCTGCCTCCGGGAAGCTGTTGGACCGAGGAGGTGATGGGAGCAGTCACCTCAATTTTTTCATAGAAAAACCTGATTTTTCAACGAGCATTTCCACATTTCCAGGCAGGTGCAAAACATTTCAGTGGGTTTTTAGTCAGTGGAAACATCTTTTAACAGGGAGAAGAAAGGAACCACCTTCCCTCTTGCCCACGTAGTTCAATCTGAAACTGCGTCACCGCGGACAGTCATTTAGTGGTGGCAGAGGGGCACAAAGAGGGGGTGCATCACCCGCCGGCTCCCCACCTTCGGGTTTTCGTACTCTTGTGGGCCGTTGGGAGGGAACGATGCGCCGGCTCTTGCTGGGCGTTGCAGGAATAAGCCCGCAGCACACAAATACCCTGCGCAAGGGTTTCCAGGGCGCTTCAAAGAGGTGATTCAACTTGGCCCCAGAGGGTCATTTCCTGCCTCCCTTCCCTCCGCGCATGGCTGACGGGAACAGAAACAGTCCCTGTGCTCTCGGCGCAGCCTGCCAGCCCGCAGGGATGGGGCAGGGGATGCGTGGCACAGTGACAAATTGGCAGGGGGCTGCGACCTGCTGGGCCGTTGCTCCTTCCTCAAAAGCTTTTCTGTGCTGCTTGGAGGGAGGCTGCGTCCCCCCCACCATGGGGACACGGTGGCCACAAGTGGGAAAGCCCCTCGCAAGCTGCCATAGACAGGAGTCACGTCCCCGGAGCCGCCTCTGCTCCCGTGCCCCCCCCTGAAATAACCTGGCTCTGCCAAACCTGCCCTTTTGGCCTGGGCTTATTTTTCCGTGGTGTCTTGCGAGGACTAAAAAATCTGGAGGGGTAATAGCGTGGGCTTGGCTGGGTTGGACTGGGCCGGCGGTTTTGCTGTGGGAGCGCTGCTGGGCCGGCGGGCAGCTCCCGGGGAAGTCACCCGGCAGCCGACGGAGCAGCAGGTTCTGCTCTGGGGGGGCTGCAGCTAAACCAGCCCTGTGCACATCAGGGTTGAATTTTTACCCATTCAGAAGGCGGATGCTGAGAAATTGCAGGGTTAAATGTTTCTTCTGCCTTTTTGATAGGAGAAAGCGGGGCATTTCTTTTGGGTCGGCTCAATGCCCCTCTCGGTCTCACTGACGAACCGGCGGTTAATTCCCATTTCCCCGCCCCCGCCCCTGCTTCTCCGCAGCACAGATCCCAGGGACAACGAGCAAACAG
Source organism: Charadrius vociferus (assembly GCF_000708025.1). Taxonomy (NCBI): domain Eukaryota; kingdom Metazoa; phylum Chordata; class Aves; order Charadriiformes; family Charadriidae; genus Charadrius; species Charadrius vociferus. The sequence continues at coordinate 1,368,791 of NW_009646340.1, read as the reverse complement.
TTATCGCAAATAATGAGTGTGGCAGACAAATGACCTGGAAACAGCACGGGCAGGTTAAACTCAACCCGGGGCCCTGCGCCTGCAGAGCAAAGACGAGCCCCGCGACCTGAGCCAGCGGCCGGGGTCTAACCCCGAGGGATGGCATGGATGTCACCGTCACACCCAGCCCAGGACTCCGGTTTCAAGGAAACCCTTCAGGCGATATTGCATCTGTCCCTTGTCTAGGTTAAACTGTAAGCTTTTTATGGTTAGGAAGGGCTATTTTTGGACTCTGCCCTGATGCTGGCTATCAGCGGGTCGTGCCGAATTCAGCCTCCTTCCCCTCCGCTGCCCGCCTTGCTGCCTTCTGCTCTGCCTCTCTTACCTCTTGCTTTCCTCAGTATTTTCCTCTCCACCTAACCCACCTTTGCAGCGAGCGCAAAGGGCCTCCAGGTCGGAGAAAGTCCTGTTCGTCTCTGCGTGGCATCCGTGGCACTTTTGGGCATGAGGCAGCTGAGCCCCCTGCTTGGACATCCTCACCCCTGCGGGCAGCCAGCGCAGCACACCCGGGCTGCCGTGAGGAAGGAGGTTCAAAGGATTTCCCTGCTTAACTAAGCCCGAATCATCGCCTCATCCCACCCTGCTGGTCCTTTAGAGACCTCCCTGTCCCTCGGGGGCAAGCAGGAGGAGTTGCTCAGCCTGACGTGCCCCGTGGCTGTCCCCTGGGACATCCAAGGAGGGGAACCCCGCGCTTCAGCCACCTCTGAGGGCAGGGACCGTTGGCACAGTGACAAATTGGCAGGGGGCTGCGACCTGCTGGGCCGTTGCTCCTTCCTCAAAAGCTTTTCTGTGCTGCTTGGAGGGAGGCTGCGTCCCCCCCACCATGGGGACACGGTGGCCACAAGTGGGAAAGCCCCTCGCAAGCTGCCATAGACAGGAGTCACGTCCCCGGAGCCGCCTCTGCTCCCGTGCCCCCCCCTGAAATAACCTGGCTCTGCCAAACCTGCCCTTTTGGCCTGGGCTTATTTTTCCGTGGTGTCTTGCGAGGACTAAAAAATCTGGAGGGGTAATAGCGTGGGCTTGGCTGGGTTGGACTGGGCCGGCGGTTTTGCTGTGGGAGCGCTGCTGGGCCGGCGGGCAGCTCCCGGGGAAGTCACCCGGCAGCCGACGGAGCAGCAGGTTCTGCTCTGGGGGGGCTGCAGCTAAACCAGCCCTGTGCACATCAGGGTTGAATTTTTACCCATTCAGAAGGCGGATGCTGAGAAATTGCAGGGTTAAATGTTTCTTCTGCCTTTTTGATAGGAGAAAGCGGGGCATTTCTTTTGGGTCGGCTCAATGCCCCTCTCGGTCTCACTGACGAACCAGCGGTTAATTCCCATTTCCCCGCCCCCGCCCCTGCTTCTCCGCAGCACAGATCCCAGGGACAACGAGCAAACAGTTATCGCAAATAATGAGTGTGGCAGACAAATGACCTGGAAACAGCACGGGCAGGTTAAACTCAACCCGGGGCCCTGCGCCTGCAGAGCAAAGACGAGCCCCGCGACCTGAGCCAGCGGCCGGGGTCTAACCCCGAGGGATGGCATGGATGTCACCGTCACACCCAGCCCAGGACTCCGGTTTCAAGGAAACCCTTCAGGCGATATTGCATCTGTCCCTTGTCTAGGTTAAACTGTAAGCTTTTTATGGTTAGGAAGGGCTATTTTTGGACTCTGCCCTGATGCTGGCTATCAGCGGGTTGTGCCGAATTCAGCCTCCTTCCCCTCCGCTGCCCGCCTTGCTGCCTTCTGCTCTGCCTCTCTTACCTCTTGCTTTCCTCAGTATTTTCCTCTCCACCTAACCCACCTTTGCAGCGAGCGCAAAGGGCCTCCAGGTCGGAGAAAGTCCTGTTCGTCTCCGCGTGGCATCCGTGGCACTTTTGGGCATGAGGCAGCTGAGCCCCCTGCTTGGACATCCTCACCCCTGCGGGCAGCCAGCGCAGCACACCCGGGCTGCCGTGAGGAAGGAGGTTCAAAGGATTTCCCTGCTTAACTAAGCCCGAATCATCGCCTCATCCCACCCTGCTGGTCCTTTAGAGACCTCCCTGTCCCTCGGGGGCAAGCAGGAGGAGTTGCTCAGCCTGACGTGCCCCGTGGCTGTCCCCTGGGACATCCAAGGAGGGGAACCCCGCGCTTCAGCCACCTCTGAGGGCAGGGACCGGGACGCCGAGGTCCCTGGGGGCAGGAGCCCCGGCAGACTCACGTCCCGGGGTGCTGCTGCCCGGCTGTGGCCCCACGCCAGCCCGTTGCCAGCGGCAGTTGGGACCAACAGCTGCAGGTTCTCGTTGGAGATGGCTCCTCGGTCCCGCAGCCCAGCCGGGGACATGTTCTCCCTCCTGCTTGGTTTCGCACCAGAGGATGTAACGCTCTCTTTTAGCCCTCAAACAAAGCCGCGAAGCCAAGCTAAACGTTGCTGTGGGTTTTGGGGTGAAATTTGAAAGTTCTGCTGGGCAACAGGGGTGTGACCCCTTCTTCTGCTCACACATCGCATCCCACTTCTCTCCCCTTCATTGTCAACCCGCAGAGACCAAGGCATGAAGCGGTACGGTCGCCTTCGAGCTCTCCGCGTTGTGCAGTGCCCCTTGCCCTTTCATTCCAGGGTACAGTGACTATTATTAGCCCTCTCCTGCGGGGGCCGGATCCATAACAACAGCAAAACATACTCAACAGCCCTGCTGGGCTTTTAAAATATTTACAGTGTAAGATGGTTTACTGCGGAGGGGGGCCTGGTAGAGCACAGAGACGGGAGCGCCGGGATTTCTGTGCTCCCTGTGGGTCTGCTGTGAGGTTTCCTGCTGGGACAGTTGCATCCAGCGAGGAGGAAAAAAAATCCCGTAGGGCTGAAGCCAGCACTTGAGGTCAGGGGGTTTCCACCAACTGTCTGACAACTTCCAGCTGGAATTTCAGCAAATTTTCCACTGGCTCTTGTCTGGGAACATGCGTGAGGGGTTGCACATCAAAGAAGGAGGGCTCTGTAGCCGTGTTATCGGGGTTAGAGAGTATTTTTAGACCTGTGCTTGTGCCTTCAAGGCCTCACTATGGCTCATGACCCCCGTGCACTAGAGCTTAGATCCACGGCCAGAAGCTGAGCTAAAGCTGCAGATGTCCTTTTGGGAGCCTGGTCTGGTAGCGACAACATATACAACAAGCAGGATTCGCACCAGGCACAGAGCTCCTCTGCTTTCCTGCTGGGTCTGTGTCCTCCAAAATGTAGCAGTGGTTGGTCTTATCAGCCAGAATTGATGTGCTCCAAACCCCTGAGCCCCAGGTTTCCCAGCTGGGCGAGAAAACATGCAGGACCAGGGCAGCATCCTGATCTACTAGGGCAAGTGCATCCATCTCATGTGCTCAGCAGCTTCTTTCCAGGCATGAATAGCATGGAAAAGCCTCATCACACTTTGGTGCTGAAGAGGTATCAAGGTTGGGCATGGCACGTTGGTATTTTTGGAAGGCTTTTGCTGTGGGATTCCTCATAGTAACTCTGCACCCTCTGGCTGTTACGCTAAATACAATGAATTCAGCCAGCGCAGCCATCACAGCTTCTCCAGCCACTGCAGTTGTTTTGCAGGAACAAAGCTTCTAGGCTTCTCTAGGACTTGGTGGAAAATTATAATTCATATAGGAGGAGAGCAGATACAGCAAGGGGACTGAGCTTCTGTCTCTACCAAGCTCTCCATCCTGGCCTTCAACACGTCCCCAGGAACCCCCACTGCAGTGTCTCTGCTGTCCCAAGGCACGTCCTGCTGCCCCACATCCTCCCGGCCACTGCCTGGCTCCCAGCTGACGTAAGAGATGCTTCAGACGGATTTCAAAACCATGGCCGACCCTCGGCATCAGGGTAGCGTGAGTCCTTATGTGAGCTGCTGATGTCCTGAGGGTAGAGGGGAAGGCTTGGGGAGGAGCAGGGGAGGCGGGAGAGGATTGCTCAGCCCTGCCAGCATCTCGTTAGCATCAGGATGTGTGGGCGACGGCGGGAGGGAGCTGCCTGTCCTTCTGTCCGTCTGTCCACCAGAAAGGCAGCCCGGTGCCCAGCTCTGGCCACGCAGCACTGCCAGCCCGCATCCCTGTGCCCAGAGCAGGCAGCACCCCTCTGCCAGTCCCCACGAGGGTGCTGAGCCCCTGTTCCAAAAATCCTCCGCCTCGAGGGAAATCATGGTTTGCCTTGGCAACCGGGGTTTGATGGAGCTCTCCGTTCCTCCCTCCCCTCAGCACTGAGCCTCAGCGGCAGCTTAAGCCTCTTCTGCAGCTTCTCACTAAGTTGATTAATGGAAATAATTGGTCTCTTCATGCATCTGGAGACAGTTGCCGTGACAGCAGTTGTATTTTTGTTTTGTTCCCAGGTCGAGCTTGTTTTTCACATCCCACAGCTTCGAGGTGCTAATAAATCAGGGCACTTCGGTTCCCCCTCTCGCCTCTGAAAGACGCACATCCCTCCGAGGGATGGGGCTGCAGAGCAGGATGAGGCACACTCGAGCCCAGCCAGCCCTAGGACATGGAAGGCTGGCACCTTTCTCGCCCCCATTCTTCTCCCCCCAAGCCAGGCTCGCAGTGGGTGGATGCGGTGCTCTGACTTCTGGACAGCAAAGGGCAGTGAGCCAGAGCCCTCGAGTTCACCCAGCCTGGCCGTGAGCACCCATCGCCTTGTTAAGCCACCACCCACGGGCCTCTCTGTCCCCTGCAGAGACCCTTTCAAAGCTGTAAAGACTATGAGGGTATGAGTCCCTTCTCCATTATTCTTAATTTCTCCCAACTTCTTATTTAGCTGCTTTTATATGTCAACATGAACAAAACCGGTGACTGTGTGGAAGATCTGCTAATGCCTGAACTTGCAAAGCAGAAGAACCACAGACCAGTTGCTTTAAACCCCTCAGCTGCTGAAGCCCCACAGCTGCTGTTGCAGGCATGTGCCGGGAAGACTCATGTATTGTCCCCCCTTGTGATGTGTGGGCACCCCATCACGCCCGGGCCATGGGGTGGATTCCTTTGCAATGGGGATCCCCTTCAGACTTGGGTTCCCTTTTCTTCCCCAAATCACTCAGGAAGAAAATTCCCTGCTGGATTTCACCTCAAAGGCTGGAAACTCCCCAGCGGTCCCACAGCTTTTTTGATCGCACCGGGGCCCTGACCTCTGAGTGAGCATCACCAAAACAAACCCCACTTGAATTCCTTGCCCAGGGATGCTCAACCCCAGCGCAACCTCCCCAACAGCTTGCAGGCTTCCCTGGGCGAGAAGTCAAATGAGTGCAGAGGAGATGCAGCTGGGGCTATTTTCTAGCACAGCTGCCCTTGTCACATATAAAAGGAAGGTGAAGCCCCAGCAGGTCTTGATGGGATAGCTCTGCTTCTGGAGGGAGGAAAACCTTCCTACAAGGACAGAGGTGAGCAAAGCTGGGTCTTTGTTTTTATGCCTAGCAGGAAAAAGAGTGACTTTGTCCAGCTTTTCTTTGTGATCTGAGGAGTGGAGCTCTGGTGCTGTGTGAAAGCAGTGCTTGCGTGGCTGGGAAGGAGAGCTTAGTTTGGGAGAGGTGTTGTGCCGGCTGTGACTGTGCAGTGTTGGCTGCTGCGAGGTTGAGGAGGCTCTGCTTAGCACGGGGTGCGTGAAGCTGCCTTGGCTCTTGCTCATTCAGGCTTGCACAATCCCGTAGGAACTCACATCCAGCATCCAAAGAGTCCTCCTGACTCGGTGCGGTGGAAGGGGCTGAGCGAGGAGCTGTGAAACCTCCTGAGGTGCGAGAGCCCTGGCAGCTCCCAGTGGGGCCTAAAAATAACCAGGGAACTCTTAAGAGTGTCAGTGCGGAATGAGGCTGATTAGCAAAATCAGGCTTAGCTCTGCTCCCCGGAGCTGACTGCCCTCTCCAGCCACCCCACTGCACGGGTGGAACCACCAGCAGGACTCCAGCCCAGGGCAGGGGCAGGGTCTGCCTGGGGAGATGGGAGCGGGGCAAGATCTGTCTTTGGGAGCCGTGAGGACTGGGTGGCTGGGATGGTGCTATCGGTGCTTTACATACAATAGAAAAGGAAAGTGTAGGAGTTAAAAACAGGCTGGCAGTGAGAGGTGGCTGAGCTAAGCTCTTTCGGGTGGTTCCAGGGTTTCTGTTACCCACTGAAATCAGTAGTCCCTTTGGCTGTGCTGCCCTGCTGGGACCCCTACCTGGACAGAGAAAGCTTTGCTGGCCTGCACGCCCTCTTCTCTGAGTATTTCTGTGATGGATGGAGAGTTTTTGTACGGCTGTGTCAGGCGATAGCAGCTTTTGATCCTCTCTGCAGGCAGCGTAAATCTGTCCGCATAAGTCACCAGGGATATGACATCTAGACACGAGTTGAAGTGGTGCTCGAGACGTGCCTGTAACATTATGCTGGGGATGCTCAGCGATCATTGCGAGTTATAGCCTCAGAAAAGGAAAAGCTTCTAAGGAAATGAATTGCCAACTATTTTATGGTGCACTGAAATGCAGCCAAGGGTAGCAGGATACAGGGTGTCTCTAGCATATGTGGGAAAGATGCCTGACACAAGAGACAAACTGCTCTGAGAGACCTGCGGGATGGATGTCTATGTGCACCAGAGAGTCCTCAGATCCTGTATCACCCACAAACAATGCGGCAGTGGCAGCTCTATGTAAGGGAAAGCTCAGCGCAGGAACAAGAGAAAGCAGCACAATGATGTGAGGACTGAGGAGATGCTCTGAGCGCAGGAGCCATGGGAGTGAAACCACGGAAAGGGCTGTCTGAGCTGGCAGGTCTAACATTTACGCAAGCGCCACAAAAGGTTAAGCTTTGGGGGTTCCCTGGATGCTGCTGGGCTGACTCCACATGCAAAGCAAAACTCGCTTACGCGGATATGTACGGGCAAGAAATGCTCCTGTGCAAAGCAGGCGGGCAGCCCGTGAGCAGGACTTGTTCTCAGTGTCCCTGTTGCTGGCACGGGAGATGCCGTGCAGCACGGCTTGCACTAGGGGCTGACCTTAGAGTGAACGTGCCTTGGTACCAGCACGTGGCTGTGAAGTATGGCAAATACAGCAAGGAAAGCCATTACGACAGAATTGTTGCTATTTTTTTTTTTCCCTCTTAGCAGCTTTTCAGGATCTACTAACTCAGAATACAGAGGGAGTTCGAATGACTCTATGAAATAGGAAGGAAAAAACCCATTCCTGTTTTTAATCACAGGGAGATATTACATAAATTATACGAGTCCATGGTGTGATTCCCTACCTGATTTAGTTGACTTTCCTTTTGGACATGACTTCAAACAAGCTTCAGACGCAGCAGGGCAGCAGCTTCTGGGGAAGGAAAAGAAAATACATGTAAAAAAACCCATTATCTGTGCTTTTGTTGGGAAGCATAGAGCTCAGCTGCTTTTTCCACCGTCTGCAAGTAGGACAGCAAAGGGGACACGGGGTCTGGCAGGGCTCAGCTGAAGCCTGCCTTGGCGAGCATGGAGACACTGACCGAAGGCTGTGGGATGGTGGTGGTCGTGGGGCACCTTCTCAGGAGGGTTTGTGCTAATAGAGATTTGGCCTGTTGTGTCTAAGAGCAAGGGGTGTCCAGCCACGGGCAGAACTTCACAGAGAAGTTCTCTTTGGTTTTGCTTCTCCTTTTGTTAACTTCATGTGGGTGTGCTGAGGAGAACCGAAGCAACTCGTGTCTCCTGACCTGCACCATGGGGGGACCCAGCAGCTGCCTCGAGAGTATAAATGAATATTGGTTTGCAGCTCCACTGCCCTTTAAAGAACTGAAACTTTCACATCAGCTTCTCTGAGGCAAAAGGGGAAGTTTGGTCTGGTACTTTTAGTCGCCTTGCTCGGTCCATCTCCTGCTCCGTGGGCTTCTTTGCTGTTTGTGCACAGCTGTGCCTTCTCCTGCTGTCCCCAGACCCCGCGCAAAGACATTTCCTCTGTGGCCTTAACATCTGTGGGTGCGTTGCAATCTCTTGACCTGCAGAGCCCAGCCAACAAGACACTTGCTTATTTTAGCAGCTGTTTCAGCTTTCAGACTTTTTGGAACATCATGGACTGTTTTTTTTCCACTTTGTCCCAGGGACAAATATTAGCTGAGCAGAAAGGAAGAGACGAACCATTTAACCATCTAAGCAGTAGCTCACTCAGCAGTTCATCCCTCTGGCCCATCTGGGGTAGAGTACCGCTCTGGTTTCGGTTTCCAAGCCAGGGCAGATCTACAGCATTTCTCTTTATTTTTTTGACCCACTTTTAAAACTCCTGAGTTGTTGGAGCCGACTACTCGCTGGCTCTGGCCCTGCTTCAAGGACAGGGCACTTGCTGCTTCTGTGTGTCAGTTTGCCCATCTGTTAAATGGAGCTATTAATACCCACTCCCCTCGCGAGATGCTTCGCATATTTGTAAAGCACTTTCAGACCTGTAGATAACAGGCTTACAGAAGTGGAAAATACTAATTATGATCATGACAGTAGCCAAACAAAGACACGGGAACTAAACAATACACTTTTGTTAGCGTTTACCCCATTTACAGTGAAGTGCTTACTGGAAACACTGGAACGGAAAAGAAACAGTATTCCCACAACTCTGGGAATATGTATCGCCCTTTTAGGGCACCAAGCAGGCAAACAAAAGCAGGAAGGAAGAAAGCAAGCCAGCTTTGGAAATCCACAAGTCTTTTATTTTCCTCCTTTGCCTTCCTGCCTTGCTCTGGCTCGTGTGTTACGCAGCCCAAACAGTTAAACCCTCCAGCACTTCAGATGTGTTGCAAAATATCTCAAAATACGTGGCCCTCTGCCAAGAGAGGCTTAAAGCAAATTGGAGCAATGATGCTCTGAAGTAAAAGTTATCACCGAGCAGCCCTGTTTCTGATGGGATGTTGGGGGGAAACTCCCGTTTTCTCTCTCTTGAGAGAGAGGAAAAAAAAAAAGCTGATTTTTGAGACAGAAAGTCTATAGCAACTGGTATTGGCTTTCCAACCCTGCAGCCCCGGCTCTGGTTAGATGTTTCTCCCCATAGCCCTCGCTTGGGGATCTGAAATCTGCAAATCTGAAGCTGGGCCCCTTGTTCCATCCCCAAAAGCTCACCCTCCGCTGGCTCATCCAGTCCTGATGCTCCTGGGCCGGTGGGCAGAGCTCTGAATGCCCCTCTAGGGAAAGCCCAGGCAATACCCCACACAGGGAGTTTGGGGATTTAAGGGTGATCAGGTGGATTAGTCTATGCAGTGTGACTGAGAATGGGTGAAAGTAACTTGTTAAAGAACACATTACATTTCCTAGTCTACTCCTATAACCCATCAAGGTACCACAGATTATTTTGGGACCCTGTGGAAAGGTTCATCGGGTAGCTAAACATCCATACCCCATCAGGAATGAATTACAAGAACATCAGCATGATGCACATGTTTTGGGGTTCAGATTCCCTCCATGTTGATCACCTGTTACCTAACAGGAACAAGCACGCAAAACAAACTCGGTGCTTTTGGCATTGCTTCAAAATGAATATATATTTAAAAAAAAAGCCCAGAATGCTTTTTGGCAGAGTTCAGAATTATTCTACGTAACAGCTGTGATGGTGCTGCTTTTGATCCAGAGAGGAAATCCTTTCTGGTTTCAAGCAAGGTGATGGCAGCAGAGAGAAGGTCGTTCTCGTGTCTTTTGACTCCTGGGTAAACAACAGGCTGTACGCAGCGCTGATGAACAGGAGCCTGCTCCTCCCCGAGCAGACCGACAGACTCTGGTTTAGTGCTCTGTCCCCAGTAGCAGCTGGCATCCTTGGTCTCAGAGATGCAAGAAAACTTGTAGCTGTAGTGGAATGTTTCTCATCAGTTACTAATTACCCTGAACCAGGAGGTTTTATAATCCTTAAAATGCAATATCCTCTTAATCATACCCAGGATTGTTTTGTCACCGAGATAACTACCTGATATCTATTAAAACGCCTTCTGAGCTCTTTGTTCCAGTGATATCTCATGGCAATGAGCACCACAGACTAATTATGCTTTGTGGAAACAGTAATTCCAGTAAAGTTGATGACGCTCCGGTGGGGATGTTTGGCTTATTACATCACTGCAAATACCAACAAATGTTGGCACTTTGGAGCTCGTCAGGGAGTTCCCAAGGCAGTGGCTTGCGACCAACAACGTGCCCGCATGAAAGCTGGTGTGGAGGAGCCATGCAAAGAGCACGGAGCCTCTCTGGGGCTGTGCTGGGGAGGAAGCGTTTGGGAACTCGCCCGAGATGGGTGGTGTAGAGCACATATTCCAATAGGCTCGAAGGGAGGGAGAGTTTTGAAACAGGGGAATAGGTGGTTCATAGTCCAACTGCTGTTCTTCCTGCTCACGCTACAGGTGCCAGCTGAGTCCTGGAGCCATGTCTTGACCTCTCCAACTGCCGTTGTGAGGAGCTGGGGACAAAGTCCATGCAAAAACTGAGCTTCCCCTTCTCACTGTCTGGTCTCGCTGCCTAGAGACAACTAGAAGCATGGGGGGGGGGCTTTTCCCCCTTTCATCCTCTCTGAAATAGGTACTGTGATGGAAAATTTGTTTTCTGGATCAGTCCACACATACAGCTTTGGTGACACTAAGAAACCCTTAGTAGCGTGGAGAAACAATTTGGATCCAGGCTTTGGATGTGCAAATGGGAGACACTGGAAGAGGGTGGCGTAGAAAGGCAAACAAAAAGCTCAGTTGAAGTTTCTGCTGTTCCTTATGGACTTGTAGATTCATCCCTGATTCTGTTGCAGACCTTGTATGAGCCCAGGAAAATAGTCTGCTTTGTGTGTAGCCCCTGTAAAATAGGAGTAACGCTGGTGTTTGGTTGCCCAGACAGGCTGGAGGGATTAATGCAGTATGCTGCAGGAACTGGATCTAAAATGTGGAAGATCAGGAAATGTTAGCAACTTGGAAAACATTTCTCACAGTTATTCTGGGGGGCCGGGTTGTATGCCTGTGGTTATTCCTCTGAGTGGGCTCAAAAGCAGGTGTACCTTTCTTTTTGGAATAAGAGGATAAGGGTAAAAAGCAAAACTCTGCATTCTAGCTCACTGTGCGCCTGTGCACCTCCTCAGAATCGGCCACTGAGCACAGAAATACCAGGTGGTTGGAAGATGCATGGATATGAATATTCTTGGATTTTCATTTCTCCATGACCAAGCTACCTACACTGGGAGCGTATCTACCATATTTAATGATCTGCAGTTCTATAAGGCACTACTTCGTCCGCACTGTCTGGAAACTGTCCCTGAAAATGATGGCATGGGGGACTCGTACCCCCATGGGGAGCTCTGTCTGAAGAGCTCAATGCCCTTCTCTCTGCTCCAGGTATGTTAAGTGCTACTGGTGCATCCATGTTTGAAAATGGCCATTTAACCTACATATGCATTATGAATGAACCCAGCCATTGAGATCTCCTCATGGATCCTTCTTTCCCGAACGCCATTCCTCACGAGAGCAGAAATGTGACAATTTCTCAGTTGGGTGGCCACGCATTAGCACGGTGGCCCTTTCCAGCCAAGAGCCTCTGAAGGCAAGGTGTGCCCCACAGCTGCCCACGCAAGGCACGCCGACCTCGCTGCCAGCAAGCAGCCCAGAGCCTGGGGGGCTGCAACGATCTGATGGTCTCTACCACCTGGACAAGCCATCCCCACTCCACAAGTCTCATCTCGCTCTCGCACTGCTGTAGCATCCTCGCTGTGGCTGCCTCTTGCTCATTTGTCCCAAGTGTGTCCTCCTCCTGGTTTGTGCCACCAGCCCAGCCACCCAGGGCATTGCTTCTGGGCTCACGGCTACAGTTGGCTCTTATTCTGTGGACCCACTTGCCCCTTCCAAGTGAAGGGAAATGTTTCCCAAACACCCCTTTGGGGCCAAGGCATGACATGCATGTGAAAGCTCACCACCACAGCTCGCTACCAGCTGCTTAGGGGAATCCAGAGAGAGGAGAGAAAGACACACAGCTCCGAGGTGGAGGAATTTGCAAAGCCTCCTGAGAATATCACCACACAGCAGTTCTTTTTTTATCCCGAGTCTTTTGCCTTTTAAAACATTTGCTTGGAAAGCTGGATGCCAGGGAGCCTCCGAGGCCGCTTCCGCCGCCAGGCTCGGCGAAGCCCTCATCCGCGGTTGGAAGGGGAGCCCCGGGCAGCCCTGCAGCTCCCGACAGCCCTAAGGACGGATTCACACCACGGCCCCGCACGGATGGCATGCCGGGTCCCTGTCCCGCAGCCTGGCACCCATTCCCCTGCGAGCACAGAGCTACCCCGACACTGTAAGGGATTCCCTCCGGCAAGTCGCTCAGAATAAATGGACACATGTCAGAAATGAGGCCAGAAATCCCCACGGGGGGTCACTGATCCACGGTCTTTTGTGATTTCTAACTGCCGACTCTGCTCTCCCCACTACCCCTTCGCAGCAAGTACTGAACGGCGTTATTTTCCCGGTGAAACAGCAGCCGCCTCCCTGCCGTCAGCCTACAAACGCTTTCTCCCAACAGCAGAAAAACTAGGATGCAGCTTAGTTTTTCCAGCCCACGGTTTTGCGGGCAGCAAAAATCTCGCTGCTTGCAGTTGGTTAGGTAGAAGTTAACTGTACCTCTTAAACAAATCACCCCTTCTGTAGCGTACTCCCGCTCCTGTGCCGGGGGCAGCTGGAGAGCAGCCCCTCGCCGCGCTGCCGGGTCTCCCGGCCACCCACCATCCCAGCCCGTCGCCCGCAGCAGCGTGCACAGCCCCACTTACGGCCACCACGGCTCCTGCTGCTTCTCGAATCCCGAGTGCCGCGGTCCCGCCGCCCCGGCAGAGATCGGGGCTGGATTTACACCTTCCCGGCGTCTCTGCCCGCCGTGGCGAGCGGCCAAGCCGGCCGGGGGATCACCGCCAGTTTCAGACTTGCCCGTTTCCTTGTGCTGGGAGCTGCTAAATGAAGTTGCACTTCTGGGGCCGAGGGGCGTGTTCTCCCCTCCCGAGTCAGTCCCTGCCTGCTGTAATCCAATGCTCATCCCGATGATGTCAAGCAGCTCCTGCTCGGCTCCTACCTTACCGTCGGCAGGAGGGATCCGTTTCCTTTTCGCGGCGATCTTTGTTTAGCTTCGCCTTGTAACCCCATCTCCCGGCAGCTGCATGTGCCCGAACATCCTTCCTTCGATGCTCGGCGCTGCGGGTTTTGCCACGGGGCGCTTCCTCCTGCCCGCCGCTCCCCCAGCTTTCTCCGGCCCATCGCTGGGATGCACATCCCAGTCCCAGCTGCATCCCGCCGTTCACCCTCTCCATCAGGGCCTGGCCAAAGGCACCATCACACCCTGTGCAGACTGAGCTGTTTTACCAGGTGTAGCTCTGGGGAAGTGCCTCCCAGGAGAAAAAAAAAATGAAAAAAAGCAAGCAGCTTTGTGTCTTTTTACAGTGCTTTTTGCTCCACAGACTCCCATGGGGTAAAATCCAAGTGTGCTTCAGCTCATCTGCCCCTGGGTACCAGCCTTAGTTGGGGGCGAAATGCTGAGCTGGTGACAGCAGCCAGATTTAAGGGGCAGAAGGTGCTCAGGGCAAAGCAATCCTGTGTATCAAGTACATACCTTTGATTCCACCCTGCTCTGAAGTACAGTCTGGGAGCCCTTGGCGAGCTCAGGGTCTTGCAGGAGAAGAGGAAGTTTTGGCTGTTCTTGTCTCCCCAGGGGCCCAGGAATGTTCCTCTGGGTGATATCACCTCCTCGTGTCACATCATCAGCCTTGGAGACACCACCGGGTGGCTGAAGCCAAACAAACAAGCTGATTGCGGTGCCAGGTCTCTAGCTGTCCTCCTGGCCCGTGCTCCTGCAAAGCCTTACCGGCGCGGTGGGAAGGTGTGTGAGCACACCAGGGTGTAGGTATCACTCCCTGCTCCTGCCTGAATGCCCAGACTGCAATGGGGCTCGTTAGCGCCGATTGCTTTGCTGGGAGAGTGGAAGACTCGCTCCATCCCTGCTGTAAGGACACTCTGGTCCTCAGCCCTGTAAGAGGGAGAAGTGGCACGACTCAACTGGAGAGCACAAAGGACGTTTGCCAAGGAATGCATCCAGCCCCTGCTCGAGCTAAATGAGCTTTTATTTCAGGTTGCGTGTGAAGTGAGCAGTGCGAGCCGGGAGGACTTGGCTCTCCCAACCCGCCATCTCGCCGAGCATCAGACAGATGCAGAAACGGTGTCTCTGCCATCCTGCAGCTTTCCCACCACAGATGGGCCCCGGAGCCGTTCAGCCCCAGGCTCACCGCCTGCCTCTGCGCCGGTGAGGAGCACCAGCCTCTCCTCTCGCCCCGGCACCGGCTGCGCAGCCAGACCTGCTCCACCTCCGCCGGCATCGCCGCCTCCAGCCAGAATCTGTCTCTGCGCGCCCAAAAACAAGCCGTTTGCCGTGATAGATACCCACACCCTTGCCATCGCACGCAGGAAGAGATAAAAACACCAACAAAAGCAGCAGGCAGTGCAGGAAACACCCTGATGATAATACCGAGGCACGGAGGAGGGGGAACGGACCTCAGTAGAGAAAAATATACCCATTCTCGGAGCATCCCCAAACTGACCTAGTGTAGCTCTGCCTCCCGATTCAATTCTGTTTTATTTCAAAGCCGGCCCCGGGGAAGCCAGTTTGATTTCCTGAGATGTATCACTTGGCAGAAAGTCATCTCTCTCCAGTGCTTTTGAGTCACGCGTTGCCGCTTACCCAAAAGTAACGGTAAGGGATTCACCACAACGCCCTGCCTGTCCTCATGCGATGCAGCGGAGGGAGGAGGGCTCTGCCACGCCATGCCGAGGGACCAGCACAGCCTCGGGAGACTGCTACGCTGGCCTGGCCGAGGCGGCAGTTTTCTCTTTACTCCAGCTCATATTTGAAAGTGATCCAGGAAGGTACAGCTTTACGCGAAAACTTGGACTGCAGAGTCTGAAGGCCAAATCTGGTTAAGGATGCAAATGCTGCCCCAGCAAGCCAGATGTTTTCCTGGCAGCCTGCGGCCAGTGCCATGACAATGCATGCAATATATAGCAATGGTAATAACAAAGCACCTCAGCAAGTTGGGAGCACAGTATATGATCTGTACTTTTTAAATAAGAGGTGTCCTAACTATTTGTCATACTCAAACCTCCCAATTCTATGTGAACAGAATCCGTCCTTTCCTGCACACGCTCATGTCCCTACAACAACCTCCTCATCCAAGACTATCCTCTACAAGCACTGGTCATACATTTTTCTACCCAAACTCTCTAAGTAGAAAAATGCAGTTTGGGATCTTCTACAGAATGTATCTTTTTTTTTTTTTTCCACAAGGAGGGAAAAAAAAATAATCCCGAGATACCAAAACATTTGCCTGAAATGTTAACACATTAGGATAAAAAAGCATGGCTTTCAATGTATTCGTTCTGCCTGTTATTAAATAAAAGTTGACATTTTTCTCTGGAAATTCACCCTAACTTCTAGCTAATTCTCAGGTTCACCATCTCTTGTCCCACTGCTTCATATGCCATAAGACATTCACCCGGAGGTGTGGGCTACGAATAAATGCAGTTCGTATCTCGCCATAATGAGGAGCCGTTAGAGCTGCCTGGCACGGCGTGGCACGCTCCGCATGATGGATGGTGTTACAGCCTTGAGCTGACTGACTCAGCTGCAGCCACCATCAGCCTTTAATGGTTGGCTGTGCTCTTCTAGGGCTTCTGCTTGACTAATACAATGCCTTTGGTGAGGTTTTTGCTGCTTGTTGCATCCGTCTGCTTTGTCCTGTGCTGTCCTGCGTGGTCTAGGACTGGTGTTAATGATGTTGTTGCTCTGGACATCAGGAGGTTTGGCTCTGCTCTGGTGGTGGCTGCTGTGTTGGCCGTGCAGTTGGTCTGCAGAGAATTGCGGGGATGGTTTTTTTTAGCTCTGCTTCACAGAGTGGGATGCGGAGAGCAGCACCCCAGGGCAGGGATGGTCCTACCGTGCCCGAGCACGGCTCAGGGGAGAGCAAGACGCCATCCTACAGGTTAAATGCCAACCTTTAGCTGGAGGAGGGGCAAAGACAGAGCAGTCTTGTAGGCACGTGTCAAAATGAGGTGAGAGCATCCCCAAGGGTGCTAATGTAAAGAAAGCCACCCCTGGAGCAGTGCTGCGAGGCTGGATTGCGCACTGCCTGCTCCAGCAAGGGAAACCACCAGCACAAAGGACCCTCCGGGAAGCTCTGAAGCCCAAGGAGAGAAGCTGTCACGTCACAAGGACCTGACCTGCCTCTGACCTGAATGTTTTTGCAGCCTGAGCCTTGCTTCCCTCAGACGCCCGTGCTGCCAGTGTTGGAGCAGTGCTGCAATAGCCCTCTGATGTAGCATGAAGCCTCCTCACGTAAGAGCAGTTTCCCACCGCGTTTCCCAGGCGTTGAGCTCTCTGTGTCACTTGACGTCGTCAAGATTGCAAGGAAATGTGGAATGGCACAAGAGACGCATTGGAAAAAATGTGACAACCTGATTATTTTTTTCCGGACTTCCTCCCCCAAAATAAATACTTTAAATAAACTTTTGATCAGAAAAAAAACGCAGAACATATTTCAACAGTCTGCTGGGCTCCCAAAGGAAAGTGGGGATATCGTAAGCCATCAAATAACAGCTTGCACTCAGAGATTCATGAGAAGAAGAGAAACCGACAGGTAAACGCAGCTTTAGTGACACGCCACTCTTTCTGCTGTCAAAGAAAGGACACAGTTTGCTGTTGAGCAGGGAAGAGAGAGCGAGTGTCAGAATGAATTCCTCGGCGTTCAGACCCATCTTGTTTCTATAGAAGTAGCTCATCCAGAAAGGTTCATCAACAAGTGAAACAAAAAAAAAAAAGCTTGTAATGAGGCTAAACTCATTAGCGACCCCCCTCCGGGGTCACCTCTATTAGCGGGCAGGGTCGAAGAGCTGAGCCTGACAGTGGGGAGCCCCTCTCGGTGTGGGGACCGCGGGGACGTGCGCCGTGGGTGCTGGCACGGTGGCTCGGCGCGGGGCTGACATGCCAGCAGGGCAGAGCACACTCCAAAAACTGTTTACTTTGAGCTGGAGCTATTTTTAGCTCCTGTAATCTGTGCAGAGATGATAAAGCTTTTCATTGCAAAGTGAGCGGCTGCGCTTTGCTTCTGGGCAATTTCACTCCACGAGCTAGTCCCTTCCCCGGCCACTACTCCCTGGGAACCTTATCTCCTCTGCCCCCTGAGCCAAACACCTCCAGAAGGTTTCTCCCAGTTAGATAGGTTGGAGTCTCAGCCCAAACTTACTTTTTTTTTTTTTTCCCCCCTCCCCCTTTTTCCCTAGGGAATGTATTCAGTTTGGAATAGAGATGAACTTTTTTCTAACAGTCTCCAAAGTCCGGTTCAAAGCCTTTGCTGAAAGCCCATTGTGGACACTCACCATCTAATCATTTCTGCAAAATCTTGCAAAGTAAGTCACTTGATGGTTACCTCTTTGCAGCTGCCACAAATACAAGCAGATCTCAAGCTCAGATCTCATGGCAAGCCGGAGTGGTCAGTCAGTGCCAGCCCTGCCTGTGCCGGGTTTTACCCAGAGGGTCCCAAAGCCCGCGACAAACTCCCTTACACACTCTACGTAAGAAGCACTTTACCTGCTGCTGATGGGAGAAAGCGCGGCAGCTGGGCAGCAGCACAAAGGCTACAAAACAAGCATAAATCCTGCTTGGTAAGGGATTTGTTTGTCTAAAGGAATCCAGAAGCTTCTTCAGCGTAAACCCACAAAGGTCACGTATCCAGCACGTGCTTCACCAGCAAATCATCCCACTGGCAAAAGCTTTCTTGTTAGGGATACAGGGTGAAAAGCAATGTCTCTGTCAGCTCAGGGATGTATTCAGACGAGGGGGGAATATGCAAGTATTAGTTAAATGGGTTTATTCTGCTTGCTAAGAAGGGACGGATATACAGAAAGAGCTAAAAGTGATTGTCAGGATGAGAAAGTGCAACAGGAGAGGTATCGTGTAAGTTGATGGCGACCGACTGCTCAGGTCTTGCTGGCAGGGAAGCAGGAGATCCTCTGGGTCCGCACACAGGTACTCCTTCCCTTTGTCCCTCTGCTTCTGCTACATGGGGTAGTTGGAGGAAAACAAGTAACAGGCCGCGTTGGCAGTTGTGCTTCTCCCTTTTGGAGAGCTATGGGGTGTGCTAGTAAATGAGAAGAAAACAGTCATCTCTGTCAGCTTTATAATAATATAAGCCAGAGCCGCCCCGCCAACGGTTATGATTTTTCTCCGGTGTTTGGCAGACAGACAAGGACTCCTGTTGCAGAAGTGCAGAAGCTGTGTAAATATTTTGATCTTAACTTGTGCTCTCAGTTAAATGGGCTTTCACGTGATTTTATTCCACAGGCTCTGAACAGCGTGCTCCTGCTTTGGGACGGTGCGGGACCAAACTTGGGTTATTAATGCTCTGTTGTGAAGCAAAGGACTGCAATCTTCAAGGACTGCAGTCTTCAGGCTTCACCACATACACTCAGCCTCTACCTAAGGGCGGGGAAAAAATTCAGCCTAACCTCCTGGCATGATTCCCTCTTTCCGTGTCAGTTCATTAAGGGGGTGCGTGTAACTAGATGCCGTCTCGTGAAGCAGCTGGCCGCTGCGGCAGCTGGGATAAGCCCAGTAAGGCTGTTCCTGTGCCATCCCGCGTCCTTAGACACGGTGCTGTTTATCTGTTCTAACTGTTCCTGAGGCCACTAAGACTGGGGAGGTGGTGCAGCATCCCTGCGATTTGGTCTGAGAGCAGCGGCAGTTCAGGGTGCCCCGTGGGAAGGGCTCTATGTTCTGGTCAGGGAACAAAATATTCTGTTTGTGCTGACAGTGTACGCGAAATAAAACCAGGGTTTGCCTGGTGACCTGGGAGCATTTCATTCGGGCATTGACATGCAGCCCTCTGCTCCCAGCACCGTACTGGGAACCTGCCCTGCGTTTCAGGTGCTGCCCAGGTGTGCAGTGGTGGGCACAGGGAGGTGGAAGCAAAGGTGACGGGGCCACCCTGCATATTGCGTGGCCCAGAGAAGGGCTCTGCCACCCCGGGGTGGACGCAGGGGCTGACAGAACCCCGTTGGTCCTTATTGACTGTGTGGGCAGAGTACGGTGCTGGCTCCTGGGAGGAATGTGGGATGCTGCGGCACATGGGATTTGCCAGGAGGCAGAGCCGTCCATTCTCAGGTGATGCTGGTGGTGTCACACCAGTGTCTCAGACTGAGATCCCACACTCCATCCCTACTGTAGCAGTAGATATTAAGGCATAGTCCCAGCCTCAGAAAGCTGAATCCTTTAAATAGCTAAGACAGACAAAAATAAATGAAAAGAGGTGTTATCATCTCCTTTTGGCAGTTGGCTAGTAGAAGGACAGAAGGCTAAAATGACCGCTACAGAGACAGATTTACACCCAACCCAGAACATTAACCTTGTCTGCACTGTTACTGGCAGCTCCTCCATGTCCATCGCAGATGGACAGCCTGATGCTGTTGTGGGTCCATGCCAGCAGACCTTCCTCACCTAATAACGGCCAATCTCACTCCCCGCTGTGCTTGAGATGTATTTTATTTACTGCTCTTTGTGTCATGACTCTTCCCTTACGGTTATTCTAGCATTTCCAGTTTTTAAAGGGTTCCACTTAATCCCTTAATTCACTATATCTGTTTCAGATTCTTGCTTTTTCCCAAAGCTGTGCTGAGGTTTTTGGGCAAGTGTAAAATTTTCACTTTTATGCAGGAGTATAGCCTTTTGGACACAGAGGTTAATGTTTTCATACAGATCCGTTGCCACTCACTTTTATTGGTTAAATATTTTTCTTTTATAAAATATCTCAAATAATAGTTTTCAGCTTTGCAAAACTTGGCCTGGTAAAGCATCAAGTATCTTTATTCAGACTATCCATCGCAAGAATAATCTAGCAATGGTGTTTAAATACACATCAGCTTCCTTGAGCCATACATTAAAACCTTAGCTCCATACAGTCTCCAATTAGGTGACTTATAAGAAGGTCTTGCAGAAGACCCTTTAATAAAAGCCCGTTATCCAGGCTGTCCTGGGTCAGCAAGTTTCAGTCATATTTATCTGAAAGGCTGGGTTTGGGTCTGGGTTCCTTGTCTTCTAATACTGAGTGAGATACAAATGCCAGTCAGGGTCAAAAATATCCTTTGCCCAAATTGCTGTGCTGCCTAATAGCTTGTGGCTGCAACATTTGTGACCTGCCATGTGTGCTGCAAGCCATCGGTGTGACAGTCATGCCGTTATTTCTGCACAGACAGATATATTTCTGTATTTCAACGTATTTCTATATGTTGGCCATCCTGCAAAGGCATATTCATAGAATCATAGGATGGTTTAAGTTGGAAAGGACCTTGAAGATCGAGTTCCACCCCCCCTGCCATGAGCAGGGACACCTCCCACCAGACCAGGTTGCCCAAGGCCACGTCCAGCCTGGCCTTGAACACCTCCAGGGATGGGGCCTCAACAACCTCTCTGGGCAACCTGTGCCAGTGCCTCACCACCCTCACAGTGAAAAACTTCCTCCTAATGTTTAATCTAAACCTGCCCTCTTCCAGTTTATAGCCATTCCCCCTCGTCCCGTCACTACATTCCCCAGTAAAAAGTCCCTCCCCAGCTCTCCTGGAGCCCCTTTAGGGACTGGAAGGCGGCAATAAGATCTCCCCTCTTTCGCCTTCTCTTCTCCAGGCTGAACAGCCCCAGCTCTCTCAGCCTCTCCTCATAGCAGAGGTGCTCCAGCACTCGGATCATCCTCATGGCTCTCCTCTGGACACACTCCAGCAGGTCCATGTCCTTCTTATGTTGAGGGCTCCAGAGCTGGACGCAGTACTCCAGGTGGGGTCTCACCAGAGCGGAGTAGAGGGGCAGGATCACCTCCCTTGACCTACTGGCCACACTTCTTTTGATGCAGCCCAGGATACGGTTGGCCCTATGGGCTGCAATTGCACACTGCTGACTCATGCTGAGCAAGGCAGCAACCTCTACAACAAGCTAAATATCTGTAAAATGGCCCACTCTATAGATGGGCACTTTGCAAGGTGCCCATCTCAAGCTGGTCGTAGTTGCTGGGGCATGGTCGACTGACTGAGCTGCTAAGCCAGGAGATGCTATACAATGGACGCTTGCGTTGCAGAATTGCTACCCCAACCGGCCCCCCGCTCTCTCTATCGCTATGGCAACCAGCAGGAGATCTCACTGTTCAGACCAGAGGTGTGCGCTCCGCAGCAGCGCTGCCGGCTTTCCTGCAGAAATCAGGGCTCAACCTGAGCACCCAGGAGGGAAAATCCTCCCTATTTTGACTAAAAGGCCTTTTTAGTTATTATTTATCCAAGTCTCCAGGCACTGTAACATATCATTAATAATACAGTTAAATCTCAGCAGTCTTCAAGGATGAGTTGAGCAAGAATGTACCCAGTTGGGCACCTAGAAGCATTCCTTTATGCCTCTTC
Source organism: Charadrius vociferus (assembly GCF_000708025.1). Classification (NCBI taxonomy): domain Eukaryota; kingdom Metazoa; phylum Chordata; class Aves; order Charadriiformes; family Charadriidae; genus Charadrius; species Charadrius vociferus. Next base: position 1,347,393 of record NW_009646340.1, on the reverse strand, counting down.
ATTGCTATGGGAAGTTCACCCTCGGCTCTCCAACCGCTCCACCGAACACACCACTTCTGTGCTGAACGCAGAAGGTCATCGGCTTTTCAGTATCTAAACCAACTTGGAAAGTAAGTCTGCTAGCTCTTGCATTGCTGGCTAACAAGAAATTGTGTGACACCGAGAACTACAGTTAATGGAATAACAGACCCCCTCTTTTCCCCTCTATTTGCAGGAAGGGGGGAAAAAAAAAAGACTCATTCAATGTAATGGTTTATTAGATACATTTAAGATGCAGAATTAGAGAAACATCACACATACCGAAATGTTGGATGCTGGAGGGAGGAGCGTGTGATCCCACATGCAAAGTAATCTGGAGTAAACTACTACATGATAAGGATCTTTACCTCAGGAATTAATATGGAGGGGCTTGTGGGCTATGAATTTCATCCTAATTTGCTGCATGCTGACTTCCTCATGTAAACAGGTCGTTTTGGCAAGGCTTATGGTATATTTACCACTGTTTGTTCAACTCTGCTTCAAACTGGGACACCACCACAGTCCAAACAACTGAGCTGTGCCGGCTGGATCCAGCCCAGCGAGAGCCAGGAGCTGACACTGGCACCATCAGCGATGGTATCCAAACAAGCTAAGTTTGGGAAGCTGTTAGGAGTCATCTTTCATCATTCAGCATTTTCAGTTGGGTTCATTTAGTTCCAAGCTGGGTAATTACAGCCTCATTATTTTTCCTTTGACAATGAAGACAAGACTGCAAGCCAGGCAGAATAATTCCTCCTGTTACCGTTGCCAAGATATGACAGCACTTCTACGCCATAAGGAATGTGTCATGGTATCAGTTTTATTAATGGTAAATAATGGCTCTTCTGTTAAGCAACATCTTAACGCTGTCTGGTGCCTAACCATAAAACGCTAACTAAATTTCAAACCCTTGTCCTGGTTTGAGGCCGACGCTTGAGCTGAGATTATCACTGCCCAGCACGTTCCTCGCAGAGCAGCATGCGTCAGGTTTTGCACGTTATTTTCTTCCCTGAAATTAGTATCCAGCTACAATGAGACTTTAATTCTAAAACCACAAAAACTCATCTAAAAGTAAGATGTCAAAGATCCTGTGACCGTAAGCAGAGGCCAGGACTAAGGGAGTGATGGTAGATCAGATATCAGAGACCAATTCATCCTGTCTGTCCATCTTCACTGGCCAGAGAGAGAGCTCCATAACCACCATGGGTTAGATATTTACCTTGCAGGCAGCTTCAAGGTAGTGAGATGAAATCCATCCAAGCAGGAAAGGAAGAGACACTTTGTTTATACTGTTGTATGTCACCAAAGGCTCTGTGCTCTTGCAGGGACTATTTCCCAGCCCAAAAATCACTGCTAGTGCAGTGAAATTTTCCAACATACACATGGGCACCAGCGTGTCTGTTTCCACTTTGCTTTGCTGGCTCTTGCATTAAATCATTTGAGGACTGTAACAATATTAAATACGTGTTTGAAAAAAACAGCTTTAAAAGAAAGTATCCACAAGAACTGCATCGCTGGCCTGTCGAGGCATTGGGTTCTGCACAAGCCCCTAAAACCAGGGTAACACATACAGTTATACTAACATACATTTCAACTAAAAATTGTAAGCCATCCTTTAGAGTCTGAAAAAAACCTTCTGCCATTATCTCACAAAGACAGCAAATTCAGAACTGAACTGTTACTCGTATTAGGGGAAAATCACTCTGCTTCTGCCACCGAAACGCAAGCTTAGCAAGATGCTATGGACACTCTCAATTTTGCAGTAATGTGACCCCCTCAGTGTATGTTTTAAAAATTTGCGTGTGTGAATTTCTAGTAAAGGTTCAGTGTTCTCAAGTGTGTTCTGCAGCAGGAAGCTGGTTTGTAAGATCCCCTGATAAACCAACACTCAGCCCTCAGTTCTTCCCCTTCCTTCCCTTCCAGAATTAAGCTTGTGGCTGTTTCTGCCTGCCGTGCACATGGACGCTGTGAATACTGAGCCTTGTCAGCTCTTGCCTTCAGGAAACCGCTCGATTTAGTGTCTCTTGGGCAACAACCCTATTGAACTCAACGATGGGACTGGAGATGGTATTGTATTATTAGACTCCCTTAGGGTACTTTTTTTCTAAATCATCTAGGATGGGAAAAACATTTATATAAAGAAGAATGCCATGACTCACCCTCCAACGCCATGGAGGTTCAGAGCAACCAGAAAAGAGTTAACAGAACAGCCACCCCCCAGTAGTATTTCAGCGTTTCTAAATACAGAGTTCCTTTCCGATCTGGATGCCCATTTTTGTTATCTTAAAAGTATTTCTGGAACTCTTGGCCAGCTTTAAACAAACAAACAGGGAGAAATATTTGTGAAGATAACGTGGTTGAGAGTGTTTGGTTAATGAGTCTTTCCAAGTTGAAGGATTTCATTTTTAGACTTGATTTCTTTAAAGCTTGCGAACAGAAGAAAAAATTGCTCCGGAGACATTAAATCACACAACCATCCCAACTATTGGCTTTGGAATAACAATCATTCAACTTAGCAAATATCAAATGTGGGAAGGGATTTATCTGACGCATCTATACGATCATGTGAACTCCTTCCTCAAGGAGAAACAGTCTGTCCGCTGGAGACACAAGAGGAAGGAACTGTTTTCCCTTCTTTAAAAAAATACAACAACATAAGCAACTGTAACATGCTAAATGCTTCCTGAAACAAGTGCAAAAATACATCATCTAAAATGTCAGCTGGTACGCCAGGAGGATTTACATGATTTAAAAGATTTATGAGAAAAAACTGTTTTACTAGCTTCAGAGCATCTTCGAAAGCAGCAGCACCAGTGTGGGGGACAATGGAGAAAGAGGGGAAAAGAAATCTCCAACTAAAAGAAATGACCATGGCCGGTATGATCCTGCATTGTTCTTTTGAGTACAAGAAAAAACTGGATCGGGTACTCATCTGATTTTAAGCCGTGTAGAAAGATTAACGAATGGAGCCTGCGACGACTCTGGGATACGCTGGTTTTCTCACTTTACATATTGACTCACATAGTCCTGTGGCTCACCTAAAGCCACACAGCTCCTTGCTGCTTGAGGCAGGATTAAATCCAGAAATTCCTGACTTTTCCTCCCACTATTGTTTCACTAGAAGCTGTTCTGCTGCAGTGACACAAGAAGGCCGGCCAGCTGCATCTCAGTGCAGGCTCTCATGGGAGAGATGGGGTCACCGAGATAGGGGAAATAAATCCTGGCTTAATAGAAAAAAAATATATCAGGCAAGGAAAAATCATGAAAACATTTGAAACAATAAACTCAGCCACATTTGTAAGCGTGCTTGGACAATGCTCGAGTAGAATATTGGGTTGCTTTGTGGCTACTCACTCTTGAAGTGGCTACTTAAACGCAGGAACCTTGATGCCCCGTACAGCCTGAGGCGGTCCAGCATCAAAACCGAGCCCAGATCAGCATTGCCAGGTGGAGCAGGGGCTGATGCCTGGCTCTGTGCTAATGCTGCCTCACCTACGCGAACGGGGGAAGATGCCAAGCTCCAGCGGTGCCTCTGGCTGCAAGGCTCCTCCTGGGACAGTTCCTACCAGCTCACGTCGGTGCTGGGCTGAGGCTGCTCCAACAGTGCCAGCACCTTCTGGGGCAGATCCTGCTCCCCAAAGGGCCCTGTTTGAGCATCCCTCCCTCCTCCTTTTTACCGGCCATCTGTTGCTAGTCCTTTCCATGGTTCATGCACAAATGTCACTGCAGATCTTTTGTACAAAATATTCCCTCCGGTATATCTCTGTTTGTGTTTTGTTGTGTTTTTTTTTTTTTTATAAGCTTTTATTTAATGTTATTTAAATGCCTTTCAATATGTGTAAGTTTCACTAATGCTTCCATAAATAATGACATGAAAATGCTCGGTAGTATCATTCCAGACTATCGGATAAATGTGAACGTTTCTCTCCATCTGTTTTACCAATAACCTAAACTACCACAGTTTCCAGACCAGAGCACATGATCTAAAGCGGACTGAAGTCAGTGAAAAGGTCTCTGGTGACATATAAGGGCTTAGAGGAGATTGAACAAAGGTGTTCTATAAAATAAATTTCTGGCCAAACAAAGCTGGACAGACACAAAGATTACAATTCCTCTATCATAACAGCAGTGACTCATCCAGTTGCACAGGCACTGGGGGTGAAAAAGAAAACAGTTACTCAATCTCTCAGGGATTTAGACACAGAAGAATATATTATGCAAGTTTTAGCAGCGTTACTAATGGCCTTGAAGCGCACAACTCTACTATGACTCTCACTCAGCTCAGCAGATCACAAATAAGATGACTCACGTATCCATGACATGATAGGAAAATAGAGAGTCTAAGAAGTGCAGAGGCAGGTGCTAATGCAGGCACAGAGCACGCAGTCAAGGCAAGAGAATTATAAAATCGTGAGCAAAGGACTGCGGAGAAGAGAAGCCTGCCTATTTGAAGACTCGAGAGTGTGGACTAGGTTGATTTTTCTTGATGTCAAATTGCAGGGGCTTGTGAGAGTAGAGCCAGCCTGTGCGCAGAGAAGAGCCACGCTGCTGGCACCGGCCACCTGCGCTTCCCTGGGGAACCGCAGCAGACAGCACGCGTTGGCCTTTGCATGTCAGCGGTGAGTGAGCCCCTGTATCTACATCACGCGATTAGATTAGACCCCAGTGAAAGTCATCTGGGAGCTCCATAAACTTAACAATGTTTATACTTGGGAGGACTTTCTACCCTGCTGGAACATCATGGTTTTGTAGAAACTATTAACTCTGACCATTTAAAGAGTAATTAAACCCACTGGTGGTTTCAGCCGTAGCAGTATTTTGCCCATTATCTAACGACTAACTTCCTCACGGATGGAGGACTTTGACAGCTATTCTCAAAGCACCGTTTAAAATCTGGATCGCGGAATAGAGCTCAGCCCAAAGCCTGAACTAAACAGCTGGAAAAGCGTTTGTCCCTAAAGAATTCTGTAATCCTTTATGCTCTAGAGATCCAACCAAAGCCCAGTTATAAATACTGTTTCAAGCCAAACACTTTATAAAATTCCAGTAATTTGGAGGGTTGTATTAGAAAGCTGATGCCCGTATCTCAAAATTTGGAATTTTATGCAGGCCAGAGCACAGTAAGATGTTTAGACCTGTGTATGGATCAAGGCAGCACTACTGTAGAAACACAGACTATGTATGATTTTTTCTTTTTAACAGTTGGTTTGACCCAGCCATTCCAATTTGCAGTTCCCTTCACCTGACTGAAAGATTCTGGATGGTCAGAGGATTATTCGATTATAACTTGTCTATGGGATCTGTTATCTGCAAATATACAGCCCGTGCACAGCAGAGACCCTCAAATACTCTGGGGAACATCAGGAAAAGTTCTGCATTTTTGTTATCACAAAAGGGAGACCCTTGAGGTTAACAAGAATAGCGCTAACGCACAAGCTTGAGTGACATTTTTTTGTAAGCTCAGTTGCACAAAGAACTGCAGAGAACGACTTTCAAATGACTGTATCTGACACATTTCCTTTAAATATTACCTAATTTCAAGGGTTTTATTCTAGGTATTTCAACGAACGTATGGATATGTATGGGATGTAGCATATAGATACATAAGGGATGCACCATTTCATTCTACTGTCAGAACTGATTAACATGCCAGAGCAGGGTATTTTTGTACAAACTAGGATAACCTCCTGCCATATCCTGTCTCTTTCCCATAGCTGACAGTCACTAGGCTGACTTCATCCTTATCTCCTGTTAAACATGTGTGGTTTGAGGTGATGTTATGCAGAATCAGAGCGGGTTTACGTTGGGAAGTAATATGAGCACTTGGAAATCTCTTGTTACGTGGACAGTGGAAGGAAAAAGCTTTTTATCTCTATCCTTTGTCTTTCCCTAGCATAATCCAGTGGAGGATCCCACAGTACTTAACAAAGCTCTTAGTCTCATAAATTTCCTGTGAAGAAAAATGTTCTCAGACTCAGGATTGAGCTGAGTTTCATCACTGTATTAGTAATATACCTAGAAAATTATTTACCCAGGCTTACCGAGAAGGGAACACAGAATTTTGGATTCTGCCTTTATTCTGCATACATTCATGTGAACAAACAGTGAAGTAGAAGGGATGTGGCAAAAGCCTTCTTACAGATCCAGCTGGTGTACCCAAAAGGGTAATAAAAATACGTTAATAATAAAGCCAAGGCTCATATATTATCTGAAGGAAGCACAGTTTCAATGATTTATGGTGTGGTCTTTTTCTGAAAGAAGCCTGTGTGTCTTCATGAATAAGGCTGATTACAAGAGAGATGATACTGCTAACATAATGTTCATATATTCTGAGCATTAAAGCTGCTGTGGAAAATAAGTGGCTGGTTTACTGGATGCTTTTTATCACTTCTTGGCAATTTTAGATGGCAATAAAGCTGTCATTCTGGTTATTTGTCCCTTTCTGTGATGGAAGCAGGTTTTTCGGAAAGGGACTCTATGAAGGAAAAGAAGGGTCTGACACAGTGGGCAGTGATGTGCAATAGCTGGAATTGCTACAGCCAGAATATATCCTGTAACTCAAACTGGTCAGTTCTGACCCTGCCCTCTGATATTTTGCAACACTAATGCCAATTAAATAGCTCCAAACTGCTTTCCTAAACTTCTGTTTTGACTCTTGCCACCTTCTCGCCATTGTTATATCCTCACAGCCTCTCATCCATTTCATTTGCTCGCAGGCTTTAGCGATGAGGAGTGGAGCACTCAGCTGTTTCTCTCTAACTCCTCCAAACTGCAAGTCTGGCAGCATGCTGGTAATCCAAAACCAGAGGGGCCCCTGTGCTCTGGGCAGCAGCAGAACAATAGCTCTTTTCACATGGTTCCTCCACCTCTTCTTCTACTTTAAAGGAAGCTTTTATAACTGTGCACCTTCAATATATGGCCTGAGTCTCGTGTGAACTGACATACAAGAGTATCCTTGAGAAATCCACCCTCTGCAAAGCTTGGGAGCTTTCCCGTTTCCACCCAGAGCCCCATTACACCACTACAGAGGCCAAAATTCATGGACACCGTTCAGCGCTCAGCAAAGCATGCAGAAAAAAAAAAGGGGGGGGCAGCCAAACGGTGTGAGTTCTGCGGCACGGGCACTTGTGTCTGTGTCACGATGGGCCAAGAGTGGGAATGAACTACAGAATCCCCCGAGTCAAACAGCGCCGAGAGGCCCAGCAGGCCCCTGGGCCGCCAGCAGGGCAGGTGACAGTAGTGTCGCCAGCCGGTGAGCGGCAGGGCCGTTCCTCGCACCCCTGTGACCCACCCCGGGCTGGATGGGAAGCGGCGGGAGGCCGCCCGCCCGCATCCTTGGGTTGTCGCTGTCCCTTCGGTGAGGTCAGCGCTTCAGCGGTGACGCAGGTGTAACTCATACAGCTTCAACGCAATCTTTGCACCGATGTGACGTTTGTCACCGCGCCCGGTCACGCCTTGTCCCCTCCGGAACCCGAGGGGGTCGGTTTTACCCGTGCGGAGGGGGCACAGGGCGCGCCTGGGCGCACTGCACGCCGTTGGCGCTCAGCGGCAGGGACACGCGATGTGTTCGGCCCCGAACCCCACGTGTGGCGGGGGCAGCCCGGGGGCAGCCCGGTGACCGGCC
>NW_009646340.1:1324798-1339104 GCF_000708025.1 Charadrius vociferus | reverse complement strand
GAGCGGCTCCAGCCCCTCGGGGCAGAGCGGGCGCCAGGCTGCAGCTACCCTGCTTCTAACCGGCCTGGTCGGGAGGCGGGTCGCTAACCTTGCCAGGCGGTGTCGGTGGCCGCGGCCGGGCGGCGGCCCCCCAGGAACAGCGCCAAGGCTGATAAGGCATATTATTTACGGGTGTTTCCAAACATGGTGTTAGTCAGAAATGTTGATTAAACGGTTTATCTGTATGGTCCGGCAGGGAGTGGAATGTCTCTAATGGTGTTTGCGTTTTCCTCTATCGAACACGCGTGTCAGCTGTGAGGGGAATGCCCTTACTATTTTGTCTGTCCTTCAGATTCCCTGTCTGTGCAGCGGTGCCTCGTGTTTACTGTGCCGATGTTGTCCTAACAGCAAGAACTCAACAGTGACACGCCTTATCTATGCCTTCCTCCTCCTCCTCAGTACTGTTCTTGCCTGCATTATGCTGGCACCGGGAATGGAACAGCAGCTGAAAAAGGTATGGAAGGAAAAGCCTCTTTCTAACTGTTTGCAAAACTATTGCTTCTGCCAGTGACTCTTGATTTTCTTTACTTGGAATGGACTACATGAGAGACAGAAATGCCCAAATGTGCTTTCTGCCCTGAGTTCAGAGACTGTGTGTACCAAACGGCTTCTAGCTGAAATAGCAAATTCAGAGAATGTACATTTTTAAGTACCTGCCTGGTCTCTGAAACCTGACCAGACCTGGAGCTGGCCAGTCATCAGAGGCTTGCTGCTTTGGTATCTGAATCTTCCTGGGTGCTTTTAGTGATGACACGGGGAAAGAAAGATGATAATGAGGTCTGTGTAGGCTGGCTGAGCACAAGGTCTTTTGTTATCAGGTCTCCCAGAAGAGAGCCAACTGAGAGCCTTAGCTGTTAGACTGCTTGAAGAATGTAACTGCAAATACTGATGTAAATTGACAACTAAATGTGTCTTTACTCAGATACCTGGATTTTGTGATGAAGGGCTTCATACTCGGATACCACATATGAATGGCTTTGTCAGCTGCGATGTATTTGTTGGTTATAGAGCTGTCTATCGAATCAGCTTTGCCATGGCAGTGTTCTTCTTTCTCCTCTCTCTGCTCATGATACAAGTGAAAACAAGTAATGATCCAAGAGCTTCAGTACACAATGGGTATGTGTGTGAGCCAGCTGTCTGGTGTTCCACCTTGTTTCTTTTCTCAAGTTTCTTTGCTGAACACAGTGGTGAATTGTTTACGCATACATTGACAGCCTCAAGTTTTTTTTCAACTGAATACAGAGTAATGCTGTAGTCTCCTAAAAAGCTTTCTATTTATGTAAAATGTTCAATGTAGTGATAAAGCTCTGAGGTTGGGTAACTGAAAGGGCAGTGCTCTGGGCACCGCTCTGTGTTTCTAAAGAGATGCTAGATTTCAGTTGGTTTATATCCTTGCACTGACTCTAGCGCTCACTGGGTCATTCACTAGGCCAGTCTGACTTGGTAATCCAGTAGGAACTGGTTTCTGATTTCTGGTTCACCAATTTAACTGGGTTAGTTCTGGGCTAGATGACTGAATTATCAGAGTAATTTAATTTGAAAGGGACCTTTGGAGATCATCTGATCCAACCCCATGGTCAGAGCAGGAACAACATGGAGTAGGTTACTGGGGTCTTGTCTAGTTGAGTTTTGAATGTTTCAAGGGATGGGGATGCTTTGACCTCTCTGGGAAACTTGTGCAATTTTTTGATATATCTAATGGTAGTTTCTTTTTTTTGCAACTTGCATATGTTGCCTCTTGTCCTTTCACTGCACACTTGCAAGAAGAGTCTGGTTCTATCTTCTTCACACCTTTCTTTTAGGCAGTTGAAAACAGCAATCAGATCTTTCTTTTCCCTTCTCCAAGCTGAACAGTGTAGAGTTAGCCTTCCTCCCTGCAAGGATGAGCTGATGACTCACATTCCATTTGTTGGAGCAAGAACTCCTCTTTCAGCAAAGCTTTCTAGCCAGTTGGGCCCCAGTCTGTCCTGTTGCACGGGGGTTTTCTGTCCCAGGTGCAGTGCTCTGTATTTGGTTTTGAACTTTGAGGTTTCTGTCAGTCCATGTCTCCAATGTGTTGACCATTGCTTCACCCTCTCTCCCTGATTTGGTGAACGTCTTTATCTGTAATCCCACTGAACACAACTTTTTTTTTCTTTAAATTTCTGTTAGACGCTCATTTATGTACAGCAAGCTGCTTGCAGATCATGTAAAATGTGACTATTGGGTGCAAAGCAAGACCAGTATTTTCAACTTACATCTTTTTTTAAAGGTTCTGGTTCTTCAAAATAGCTGCCATTGTGGCTATCATGGTTGGAGCATTTTACATTCCTGAAGGGCCTTTCACAACAGGTACAGTCAATATGTCATCATGGAACTCTGTTTAATAAATTCAAACCTTTTCACAGACTTAGCAGGCTATAGTTGTGATAGTGAAAGTTATCTTGTAGAAGACACAGATTCTGTGCTACTTCGAGTATCTTGGTTCATCCAGTATTTTGGTGACCAACTGAAATTATGGTAATAAACAATCTCTTTTCAAGTGGAGAAGTGTTGCTTATTAGTAATTTGGTACTCCATGACACAATTGCTACTGGGCTGAGTCTTCTGACACTCTTTAGAGGCCGCTGAGAACACTGACAAGTGCTAAATACTTCCCTAGTCTCTGAAAAATCTGTGAAAGAAACCTTTACTGTCTGGCCACATCACAGGAACTTGAAAGGGTTGTTGATCCTCAAAGAAATGTGACATGATGGTACTTAAGTACACAAAGATGTCTTGTGTTCATTCTGAAAACATGTTGGGCTAAACATGCCCATGCTTGGCTTGACTAGCATAGGCTGCACCCTTGAATGGCTGGGACTTCTCGCATGCTTCTGCAGGATGGAGGCCAAAGCATCTGCATTTCTGAATATAGTTTCAGATTTTTTCATTATTTGTCTGCAGTATAATTAGGACCTTTTTATTTTATGTTTTTTTAAACTAGGGTAGCATGCAAATGATGAAAGCTAACCATGTTTTTCTTGCTCCCTTTTCTAGCTTGGTTTGTTATTGGTATTTTTGGAGCTGCCATCTTTATTCTTATCCAGCTGGTGCTTCTTGTGGACTTTGCTCACTCCTGGAATGAGAGCTGGGTTCAAAAAATGGAGGAGGGAAATTCTAAATGTTGGTATGCAGGTAGGTATCTTAACCTGTGAAGGATTTGTTTCTGCTGGCCAGTACTCTGCAGAGTATCACTTACTATTTTGCAAACATACTTAGAATTACACTCCAGAGTCTCCTTGAGTCACTACTGTAAACATTTGGAATTAATAGCTGCAGTGTTGCTTTTTTTCTCATGAAACAAAATGCATGATATTTTAGGCTTGTGCTTAGCAGATCTGACAGTCATAATAAACAACACTTGCCTCGTTTGCACTGTGAGTGCAGAGATAGTAGCCTGGATCTCTTCAACTCTAATTTTGCTTTGCCACCTCCCCTCCTGAGGTCCTCAGGAAGTCAGTTGTATCACTGACAGTGGCTGCAGTACAACACAAAGCATGCCTCAGCACTGCTCCCGAGCTGACCACTAAATTACAAAGTGCTAATTATTATGGTTCTTTGCTCATAGCTATGAATGCTGCAACAGCATTTTGTAGCATCTTATAAAGAACATAGCAGAATGGAAATGAAAATGGTTGTCCTCTAGCATAGAAGGGCGAATTCAGGGCTTATAAATAGTCCATGAGAAATGTGCAAAAATCACCCTTATTTTGGCACTGTGGCTTGAGATCAGTGAAACCAATTAAACTGCTGCTGAAAGGCAAGTCTTATTCCCCTGATGGCAGCATTGGGTTTCCTCTGAGCTACACTATGTAGGAGCCAAAGCAGAAATTTAGCCATACCTAATAAAAATGCATTCTGCTAATTCAGTTTTCTGAACTAGACTTCCAAGTGAGGAAGAGACTGTCTCATTACAGTGGTAGCTGGTCATTAAATCACCTTAGATGTACCGTTACACTACACGTGTGTTGTAACAGTTAATTTTTTTTTTTTCCCTCCAGCTCTGCTGTCCTGTACAAGCTTGTTCTATGCCTTGTCGCTGATTTTTGTTGTGCTCTTCTATGTTTTCTACACAAAGCCTGATGACTGCACTGAGAACAAGTTCTTTATAACCATTAATATGATCCTGTGCATTGCTGTCTCCATTGTTTCTGTCCTTCCAAAAGTTCAGGTATTATTTTTCTGTGCTATTTTCTTCTGACGTACAAAGCAGGGAAGTAAGAAAGATGTAGTACCAATTCAGTCAGACATAAGAACTTTAAAATTTGGCTATCATAACTATGCTAGCTAGGGACATTTTTAAAAAAATAAATCTTGCTCTGAAACCAATGCGCTACATAGTCACGTATTTCCTGAAGATTTTTTGGTTTTTTTGCAAACATTGTTTTGGACTTTGTTTCCAGGTGGGGGATGGGGGACTACTGGCATGGGTTTAGTGGTGAAGGTTCTGGCAGAACAGAGAAACCCATTAGGAAAAAGCAAAAAAAGCTGGGAATTTATTGGCTTAATACTGTGGCTTTGAAATTATGGCTAAGCGTGTTAAATATGAGAGGAAGTTTGCGTGTTACTTGATTCTGAACTGGTATTGCTCAAATAAATCAGATGGTAGATTTGTATCTACATAACTGTTTAGTGAGTTGGGATTAACTCAGTAAGAACCCATAACTGAGTCCTGGGTGCAGAAAAACTGGATTTGGTTTGCTTATTCCTTCTGTGTTTGAGTTGCACACTGCATAAATTGCATTATTCTAAGGATTTTCTTCTGGTCTTTTAAACATAGAACAAAGCCCAATGCATTTCTAAAAAATAAAGTTTTGCATGCTGAAAAAACTGCTGAATCTGTGGCAGTAGGGTAAAACTATCCAAGTATAGGTAAAACTTGCCCTTTTGACCTTGGTTTGCTATTCTGTCTTTGAACAGGAACGTCATCCTCGCTCTGGCCTCCTCCAGTCCTCTGTGATCACACTGTACACCATGTATCTCACTTGGTCGGCCATGTCCAATGAGCCTGGTAAGCAACAAGCTGTCTTGAGTAACATATTTTGGTGTGAAAAGAGAAGCTGATGAAGGGGCTCATGGTTATTACAGATCACTGTGTGAGGATTGCTGATCTGCCAAGATAAAATTGAGCTGACATTACTGAAACCATCAAAATGGCTCTTTCCAGAACTAAAATGGGGTATTTGTGCTGGGGATGGGGAACCAGTGTCAGGGCATTCTGATTTTATTTATTTATTACACCCTTGCCTAGCTCACAGGAAGTAAAATACTCCATGCCATTACTGCCTCTGGGGAATCAAAGAGATCACCAGTTAAAGGGAATGAAAAATTGCAAGCTTACGTGTCATCTTTTCTTAGCTAAATGCTGTCAAAGCTCATCTCTCTTTTAATCTGCTTTGAAATCCCTTTCAGAACGAAGCTGTAACCCAAGTTTGCTGAACATTATTATCCAGGTAGCTACACCCACAATTGTTCCGCCAAATACCACTGTTGTACCTGCTACTCCAGCTCCGCCCAAGTCCCTACAGTGGTGGGATGCCCAGAGTGTTGTTGGATTGGTTATCTTTGTCCTTTGCCTCTTGTATTCCAGGTAGGATCTACACTGCTATCAAATGACAAACAGTTAGGATTTGTCTGCATTTTTTGTTTGAGTCTGGAACTAGTGAAAAATATACCTGCAATTATTCATATCCAGCTGCCGTCTCAGCCCAGGCCCAAATATGGCCAATAAAACTCTGTTCTGTTTTGTGGATGAGGATAGGCTTTATTAGCCCAATTCAGAAAACAGAAAAAAAAGTGTTACGGGACCTGGACTAGGAACACTGTTTAATTAGGCTAACAAAAGCTCAGATGAAAACAGATCTCTGAGGAGCCTCCTTGTGTTTCCAGGTAGATGGATTTTAAAAATTGTTATTTGCTAATCCCAGACATTCACTGTGGTCTGTCGCTTGCTTTATTAGCAAACATAACTAACTGAAAAAGGAGCTTTTAACAGTGTCTATCTTTTGGTTACGCTTCAGCATTCGCTCTTCAAGTAACAGCCAGGTGAACAAGCTGACACTGTCTGGGAGTGACAGTGCCATTCTGGAGGACACTGTGGGAACAGGCAGCGGGGCTGCAGAGGAAGGAGAAGTACGCCGTGTCATGGATAACGAGAAGGATGGTGTTCAGTACAACTACACCTTCTTTCACTTCATGCTCTGTCTTGCCTCTCTTTACATCATGATGACACTCACAAACTGGTACAGGTAAGAGCGAGACAAAGTGTCGGGTTCTATGTGCCAACCAGTGGTTCAGGTGGATAGGAGACTCCTGCCAAGCTGGTTAAGATGGTGTCCCTATGCCAGTTGTATTAGAGTTGTGCCTTCTCGATTTTGTGTTGCTGGATTAAGATGTAGAAAGGCAACGTCAGCAGGTGTAGTCCTAGTGGACTGCTTCACAGCTGCAAGGGCAGAAAGGGCCATCCTTCAGACAGGCAAGTAGCAGGAAGGGTACATACAAAACTGGTTTAAGGTGGCTGGTCAGAGGCCAGCCTCATGTTACTGGCTCTTCACGCTGGGAAAGATATGCAGGGACAGCCAGACATGCCACTTAAATGGAGATGTGATTTCCTAGATCTGTTGGGAGCACTTGGGACATATCCTCTGCTGCTGTACTTATGACTGTTTTTGCCAGGACTGCCATATTGTACAAACCAGCAGATAGGCTTACAGAGCAGCAGCCATCGGGAGTCTATTGCTGGCTGAGTTGTCTTACCATGTTCCCACAAAGGCATTTGCACTGGAGTGTGCCAAATGATTGGGACAGATTCATGAGAGGTAGCAAGGAATAGCGGAAGGTGCCTTCCGTATCTATTAATTGACTTCTTTACTTTTTAGCCCTGATGCAGATTTTAAAACAATGACAAGTAAGTGGCCAGCCGTGTGGATGAAGATAGTGTCCAGCTGGCTTTGTCTCCTTCTCTATCTTTGGACCCTAGTGGCTCCTCTTGTCCTTACTAACAGGGACTTCAGTTAAATTACTGCAGCTGTCTGATCTTACAAAAGTGGGGAGCTTTTTGCTGAAAGCCAAAATGTTCATGTATTGCTTTAGTTACACTGTCTGTTAACTGTTTCTTATGTTAATATTAACATGCAGGTGGATAGAAAGTTATGTATTGTGTAATGCTTGGTGCAGGGTCAAAATTGTTATCAGTTATCCTTCTATTTTAACCTTCAGTCATAGTTATCTTATTACTACATTTTTAAAACTCACTATATCTGTGCTGTCAAAGCACAAAATACCTGTTCTGTCCAATAACCACAACCTTTCTATTGAATAGAAGTAACATTTAGCTAAACATGAAGTAATATATTTTAAAGAACAGTTATATTCAGCATAATGCACTACTACGCTAACACTTCAGTTCCTGGAAGTGTAAGCCACACTGCTTGATTTCTACATTCCACTGTAAAAGTTTATTTTAATTTATACTTACCTTCCTATGTTGTGGCAACCTCCACCCCTCCCCCCCCCCTTATTCCTCACCAAAAGAGCAGAACTTTGAAGTTAAAAAAATGATTAATTCTAATTCTTTTTAAGAACAAACATGCCTTTTCTAAGGGGCAATTTCTTTTTTAGTATGTTTGCCAAATATTAAGTGGTAAGTGTATGACTAGCTTAAACAACTTTATGATTATGGTGGAAAAGTAAAGCTTCTAATTGATTGCTTACAAAAATAATTATTATTATTGGCACTAAGGCATTTGCACTGTAAACTCATTTGAATAAAGTGGACTAACTACTGAAACTGTCCCAGCT
Organism: Charadrius vociferus; assembly: GCF_000708025.1. Lineage (NCBI taxonomy): Eukaryota > Metazoa > Chordata > Aves > Charadriiformes > Charadriidae > Charadrius > Charadrius vociferus. Next base: position 1,331,244 of record NW_009646340.1, on the reverse strand, counting down.
CTGTTGAGAAGCGTTAAGTAGCAGCAGTTACTCTACAATGCAAATACTACATACAATGCTTAAAATGCTAGTTAGCTGCTGCAGTGTCCAGCTGGATGTGACTGGATGCCAAATTCTATTTCTTGAAGTTGTTCAGGTACACCGATCAAGTAGAGAGCAGTAGAAAGCAACACTTTTTTCCTAATGTCACTTGTGGAACTAAGTATATGTCACTATTGACTTTTACAGTAAAATACCCCAAGGCAACATGGAACTAAGTATATGTCACTATTGACTCTTACAGTAAAATACCCCAAGGCAAACATATTTAAAATAACAAATTAGCAGCTGTTACAATGTGTTTAATCACCCAGTCATGCATCATAAAATTACACATTTTGACCACTCCATTTTATAAAATGCAATATAAAAATAATTTTTGTCAAAATAAGAGGTACACTTAACCACCCAACATCTCTAGGCCCACGTATAACAGAAGGCAAAATTATTAGTTTGAATAACACTATGATTAACTCATGCCAAAATGAGATTTAACAAAAACAATACTTCACCCAGCTCCTGAAAATGCCTTAGGGTTTGTAACACCCATTTGCAAGAGTATAAATTCAAGTACTTTTTGTACAGTATGCAGCTACCTTTTGTCCCACTTAATGCCAAAAGCCATGGCTGCCCAATGCAGTTCAACTATCTTTCCTTATTTTATGTTGGATCTAGCAGGGATGGCTTATGTACTGGGCATGGCATATAACCCCTGGAAACAATGTTATTTCAAGTGGGCAAAAAATCTGTAAGCTTTCCTATGTCTTGACTTGCAGATAAAGAGACTCTATACCTAAAATGAGTGTTTATTTTCCAAATGCTGACATCAGAAATTTTGGGAACAGATTTCTTTGCTATTAAGTGCTAAAGCTCAAAGAGCATTCTCAGCTCAGTAGTCAGGTGCATACAAAACAAATCTGTGCTTTCTGTAAGACAAGCTAAGTACTGGTTACAAACCTGGAAAAGGGTAGAGGTACAGCTCAATAAAGTTGCAGCTCTGAGTTTTAAAGCCAAGAAAGAGCAAATTTGAAGTCGCAGTTAGATTGCCTGATGAAGGTAAGCCTGGCTTAGTTCAAGTATCCTCACATCAGCTGCCCAGCAGCCAGCTTTAAGAAAAAAGTTCTGGAGGTATAACACAGGCTATTTTCAGCATTGATAATGTAGCTTTATCTATTATGTTTAAATCATATGCTTTATTCTTAGTTTCTCTGCAAGCAGAGGAGAAAAGGGGAAGGAGAGATGGATCTAGTTTGCTTACTATTTAAGGCATGCAAGAGAATAAAAAAGCCTGAAAAGGGATTTGGTTTCTGTAGAGGTTCCTCAGCCTTCTCCTGAATGCCACTAGATTTTTTTTCTTTTTGATGGACACTAAATTGAATTTTGAATATTTAATCTCCCTCTCTAGTAGTTACATAAGGGGATCAAGGTAGCTGTTCTAATAGGTTAACTGTCAGAATACCACCCCTTCAAACACTGCACTTCAAACACAATTAAGGAAAGAGTATCAAATACCAGTGATGCTTTCACCTCTAAGAAAAATGGTCCATCCGTTTTTTTTTTTTTTCTTTTTTTTGTAATTGTACATTGTGGCTGGAATTAAGAGGCACTAAACCAATATAAACACCATGCTCTGTTCTGGCAGTTAAATGGCACAGGCAGCCACTTACCTTTCTAAGTCCTGGTGCTGTGTGCTACTGTCTTGCTAGGTGGCACAAAGAACTGAATTAATCTCTGCAAAACATGCAGCATGTTCTGGTCAGAAATGAGGAGGAAATGGCTAGTAGTACTCTTTTACCTTATTTTAAGTAGATGAAAATGGTAGGTTCCTGCACTAAAGGTAATAGCTGTCAAAGAGGAAAAAAAAAAAAAAAGACTTACAAAGGTAGGAAAAATCAGATGCTTTCAGGGAGGAAAATTCATCTCTTCCCACTTTAATCTAAAACAGTTGAAGTGATGAGTTCCCTGCTCCCACAAATTCTGAACTGCTACCCAGAAAAAAGCTTCATGGTTTACCCCTTTTCAAAACCCAGTCTCCTTTTATAATGCTCATATGACAGGTATGGCATTTGCTACCCCCTAGTTCCAGGCTGAGGTCTACTGCCAGATCAGGAAGTCGTTACAGTGGTAGAGGAGACCCTTTTTGGCACTGCAATCAGGCTGTAGGGGAACTGAGAGGAAGACAGACATTCAAAACAGAGTTTGGCACTTTGAAAAATGAATGTCTGAAATCCTCAAGATGCTTTAGTTTTGTATTTACAGAAATATAACTCGTACCTATAATCATACTTGGCACTAAAAAAAGATTTTGTCCAGAGAAAATGCTCTAGAGATAAGTCTCCAATTAGAAGGGATGTTCTTTTTCACCAAATAGTGAAATATTTCACCTTGAAGTAACAGAGTGTGCTTTCCTGGTCCAAGCGAGGTTTCTCATCTCCACACTACTATAGCGCAGAAAAACATGTGCAAAGAGTGTGCTAAGTTCTAACTCAAGACCATTAAACAGATTCAATCTGGGGAGTGGGAACAGCTTATCTAGACATAGGTATCTTACCCTGATTTGACATCGGAGTCTTAGTTCTGTCTCTAGACAAAGACCTAGAAGCACAGGCATACAAGCTACAGGTAAATATTACAGAGATGATTAAAATCTAACTTCATACAGGAACATGACAACCAAAGACAGAAGAGGTCAACAAAGTTGAAAACAAAGTTGTAAAATTTTACAGAAGAGCTGACAAGCACGGTGAACAAAGTGCTACAATACCAGGAAACATATTAATGTGCTTTCAAATAGCCTGTCTGCATTTGGTTTTACAGACTTAAACTCAAATCCTGCCTAAAGTAACAAGCTAAAGAAGCACCTTGCTGTCTTACATGAAGTATTGCCTTCTATACATCATATGCCAACTGCTACAAAGCCCCTTACAAATTCTATGTAGGAGTTACTTACCCAATTCCTCATCACAAACAGCTAAAGAAAAGAACAACTGACTGGGAAGGTGGCCGACATAGCTTTTTCTTATTTGGTCCCAAACCTCATTATTTTAAGATGTGATCTAATCAAAAGCCTTAGTATTTGATCTGAAAAACTTAATGTTTTCTGAAAATGAAGATTGCATCTGTTTATAATAAGCCTTGGCATAGATGTTATAGTAGTTCATCCACCAGTTATAGTTCTTCCTACTGCGAGGAAGTTTCAGAGATGCTCTCCATATTGATATTCATGGATAAGAAACTTGTGCTCTCAAATTAATAGAGACAAATATTCATTGAGATATTTCAGAAATGCCAACTCACAATCTGAATCAAGTGTTAGAGGACAGGCCAAGTTAGACTTCTATGTTTTTAAGCAATCTTCACTGACAGAACTACATTTTGCAGGCTTCAAAAGCAATTTTGTTATCTTGGATTACTGGTGTTTGCAGAAGGGGAAGGGAACAGATGGTCACAAGGCTAGTAAGTTATTGTTGTCGCTTTTCACCTGTGTGGGGAAGGGGTAAGAAACTATCAAGCTTACTATCCTGCAATATTTTTCTTTCCTTTAGCATTGGAAATAATAGGCCAGTTTGCATCATTCACACAGAGGTTAATGAGCCTCAAGTATTCTACATAACTTGTGCTCTTTGACTTTACCCTCCCCGAACTCTGCCCTGCCCCCATTGTGCCCTTTTCAGCTTCCTTTGGTTCTACAGTGTAAAGTGCCTCAGCGGTCTGTTCCTAACTGCAGGTTTAGGAGTAAGGCAGAGTTCACAACACCTCCTATCAGAACAGATCGTAACTGTGCTGGAAAACTTCCCTTCACTGGTTTGTTAATAACAGTAATAGAGCTGAGGTTTCATGCCTCGCAGAGAATCATCACACTGCTTTTCATCAGCATCCCCACTCACTAGCATGTCATGGGGAGAGCTGTCACATGGGAGAACCAGCTGTGAGAAGTCACGAAGAAGGTCCTCTTCAGAAGCTAGCAGCAGCTCGTTCCATGCAGAGATGTCCAGCTTCCCTGAAGTACCACCGTACTCTTCAGGAAGGATCACTGGAGGAATGTTTTGATGAAGGGAATTCAGATCACAGCCATGAAGGAAAAACTGAAGAAGAAAGCAAAGGGCAGCTTTGATAGTGCATATCAAACACTTTACAGCCAATTACTGAAACAGTCAGTTAACAACCTGATTTTGAGCTAAAGAGCAAATTTTAGAAGTGATGTCCTTACGGGCTAGTGGCAGGATACAACACTGGGCAGGTGCAGTTAGACACACTAGTGAGAGAAGCCTTGAGAGGTTCTGAGTCTAGTGCAATTTAAATCCCAGCAAGACAGACTTGACATTTGCTAGCCTGTGCAGAGGTTCCAAATTCAGCTCATCCCCAAGTTCATTCATGGGATTGGAAGTACTTATTTTTGTGGAAAAAAGCATCATCCTTTGCAACTGCATCCAGTCCTAAGGCAAGAATAGTAGTGCCACACGGGACGTTTGCATAAGGGGGGAGAGCAAGGAAGGGGCAACACAGATTTTCTGTGATACCACCTCATAAAAAAGTGTTACTTGCCAAGATAATCCAACCCCAGGGATGGAATTAGTGTCCTGAATACACAGCATATGTACTAAAGATCCATATTAATGTTATACCAATATTAAATTCCTCAAAGCTTCTCTCTCATGGAAGAATTTTCCCAACAGCCATATTTTAAAAATTAAAACAGAAAAGACCAGTTAGATAAAGTAAATGGCACCAACTTTTTTCTAGCTGTGAGGTTTTTCAACAGTTTTTACTTGCAGTGGCCAAGCAAGGAACTTACAAACATTAGCATTAATGTTAAAATGACACAAATCCTTACCCGATTTGCTATCTTTTCCTTCAGAAAAGGCTTGATGATTGCAAAAATGCCTTTGAATATACGAGGCTCATTTATTATGTTAACGGCTTTTATTCGAATGGGGAATCCATCCTGAAGGGTAAAGAAGATTTTTATAATGCAGTTTAAAAAAAACATTTGCCATCTTCCTCTTTTTAAAATATCCTGAGACTGACTGCCAGCACAACCCACTGGCTCCCAAACCTCCATCTGAGGTACCAACATAAACCAATATGGCAACAGAAACGCACCTTGTAATAGGGAATAGTCTTAAGATGAGATCCGTGGGCATAAAAGTAAAGTCAAGAGACTACAAAACCTTGCATCAAGAAATGTATTTCTGTCAGTGAATCTTCATTTCTTATGTTGTTCTTCATCTCCTCTGACAAAGATACTTAGGTAAGCACTGTCCTTTGAGTATTCCCAACCCTGATAAGGACGCAGTTACAAAGTGATATCCCTCGCTTCTGAGGAGTGCACCACGCTCAGAGACAGAGCAGGCTGGTTCTAAAGTTGTGTCCCGCTACAAGATTTGGTGCCTACAATACTCTAAAATGTGTTTTTATATTAGGAAGAAACCTAATATCACTATTTTTCTGCCATCCCAACTATTCTGTCATGCTAACTGCAAAAGACAAGGAGGCTCTGATGCCAACAGAACACATGGTGTCACCTCTGTAAGACTGTTTAAAACAAGTTAGTTATGGGATTTATGCTGGCAAAATTTATTTGCAGAAACATTTTTCTAAGGCAAAAGCTCATGATCAGCAATTAAGGTCTCATGTGCCACAGTGAAGTTTCTTTCCCTTTTAACCAGCTCTACATATACAAAAGCAAGCAGTCAATGCTTGGAGTGAAAAGCAGGTAACATGCACTGCAGGAGTATTTTTCTCCTTATGAAGCTCATCTTTACAAGAGATGCAGCTCAGCGAGGTTGATGCAACACATTTATATACCACCCATACCTTTATGTCCTTCACCAAGTTCAGCTTTTCTTTTGAGAATAGCTTCCACTAATAACAGCAGGACACAAATCACTTTATTTGTGCAAATTTAACTTAATATAAGTTCTGATACTTAAATGACAAATTTAGATCATAATTTAAAGGAGTTATTATATAGGCATTCATAAATTCACTAGTCTCATTTCCATAAACTCCCCTGATTCCCCCTATCCTTCCTTATCCCTGCCCCTCCTCCCCAGATACAACAAAGAACGTAACCAGCTCAGGCCAGAATACAAGTAACGAGGGAATGAACCCATTCAAGAGAAGTCTTCCTCATCTTACTCCTCCAGATAGCCCACTAAAACATCAACTAAAATCATCAGACCTTCCTGCCACTTTGGTCAGGTTACTCCTCACTCCTTTCACCTTCCTATTTTGTACACCTCCACTTGTGCTCACACCCTTGCTCTAACGAGCAGTTCAGTGATCAGTGAGTGACCTGCTCCATCTCTGCTGATGGGAACCATTTAAATAACAAGCCCTTCCTCAGCATTCAGGCAAAACGGTGTCTTCTCTCTAACTGTAATTCATTGCTCTCTCTCTTTCCC
>NW_009646340.1:1321737-1324762 GCF_000708025.1 Charadrius vociferus | reverse complement strand
TCCCTTACCACTACTAAGCAGAACTACTTTTTTCTGTTCCAACTCAAAAGTTTGTATTTCTAATGCAAATTTAGTTTTAGGGATGCAAAAGTCAAAAAAAAGGCAAGTGAGGTACGTTGGCAAGGGTCTGAGAAAGTGGTTGGGCAGAGACATGTTTTAACTCTGCTAGTAAAAGCCAAGATGCTTAACTTTCTGGTGACATAGTCAAGAACTCTAGACACAGAAGCAGTCATTTACAATGCACAAGCTTATTTTCCCACCAGTTCAGGTCTTACCTGAAGAATTCCAATCACTTTTTTGGCTACAAAAGGACCAAAATGAGACGCCTTAGATAAGCTGACTCCTTTGTAGTCTGCCAGGATTACAATTCCATTCACCTGGGTCTCTTCGGACTGAATGAGTTTTTCTAACGTTAAGTATATGGCACGAATGTTCTCAGTAATCGGATAATTACTGGGTGTCCATCTGTCTGAGGTTACAAGACATGGATGGTAAGTCGGAGAGTAAATATAAGCTAACAATACACATTCCAAAAACTGATTTTCTATTTTCCTGGACTCTTAAGAGCTCGTCTTTACTAGCCACAGTCCTAGTTGAGAGCAGCCTTTCTTAAGCAAGAGGTAAATGGCAACTCATGTTTACTTCAGGGAGCAAAGGCAATGGTTTTAAGAACCCCGTTCTCCACCCAGCACAGCTTATTAGAAGCGGTTTCAGCTCAGAAAGAAAGCAGGTAAATGGAAAGGAGGAGAATGAATGAAGAGAAATTTACAGCAAGCCTGGCAGCACCAAAAGCACACGGAAGGCTCCGATTGTTTACATGGGAGTCAAAGCCACAGGCTCCTCTCTCCACTTATTGTCAAAGCAAATTACAAGCTTCTAACCGTAGGCCCGCAGCCCTGTTTCAATTTGAGTTACTACGCGTTAATTTTTCTTTAATCACCTAATACTTAATCAACCCACCTCACTGCATTTTTGTTTTGACATAACTGCAGTTATTGCTGACACAGGAAAAGGAACTGGTATAACGTTGGCTAATGACAAACGTGTTCCTTCACAAGTTAACTTTTACAGTTTCAAAGGGAACCCACATATTCTGCGTAAATAACCAGTGTTCACAGGAGAGCAGGAAACCGATTTTCAGCCCAGACACACCTCAAAGACAGAGAATAAAGACATTCATGCATTTCAATACCTGGACGGATGCAGACGACATGGCGCCCTTCTGGGTCCAGACGAGGCAGCACAGTGACAAAACCAGACTCTAGGACAGGCTTTATTGCGGACGGCTTCAAATTATTGAAGACCTCAGGCCAGCTCCTCCTGCAGGTGTGGTAGTTCACCAGAAGCTGAAGCGCTCGATCATAATCAAATTTCCTGGCTCTGAGGAACCTTAGCAAAAAAGCATCGTCCAGGCAGGTCCCCAGGGAGGGATAGTCTTTGCACACCATATCTCGGAGCGCCTGCACATCGCGGAGCCTCCATTCAGGTTTCTCTTGAAGCTCTTCCCGTGCTTTGGTAATGAGATCAGGAGACAGTGAGCAAACATACTTTGGCCGATCTGGCAAGAACTCGTTGTCTGATGGAGACCCTGCTGACGGACTTGTCCGGGTGCAGTCACTGTCTCCTGACATAATGTAGCAGGAATCTGTCAAAAACCAAGCGCTACACATGACAAATAATCCCATGCAGTAGCAAGCTTATTTATTATTTACATATTTATGATGTCCTGTATCCCTCCATTTCCCTGGTGACAAGACTGCCCTTGCAAGAAGCGGCACTGCAGCCAGAAGTACAGTTCAGACATTTTAATTCTCTTCCTAGGATTAGAAAGTGCAGGTTTCTCTAATCTCTTAATCCTGCATAGCAGGTAGAAAACAACCTTGGATGAAAGCTAACCAAATAATAAAAAAATAGAATTACAAAGCTTCATTACAAAATACAGAATTTAATTTGGCTTAACATTTATTTCCTATGTCAAACTGGAAACTAAAGCATAGTAAACACATCCCAATTACACAGGATTCTCACACTTGGTCAAATTACACCCCCTTCTGAGAGACTCTCCTAGCTGATCCCAGACAGCCAGGGGTCTTCATTAACTTCTGTGGCAAATATGTACATAAATCAGTATGTCTGCCCAAGTGAACATTTTGAGCAATTCAGGATGAGTGGCATTCAGGAATATAAGAAATGGTTGCAGTTCACAGACTGGATGAGCAAGTGAGAAAATTGCAGGCTCTTATGCCAGCACTGCATGGGTATTAAGATAGCCTTAATCTAATTGTCAGTGTGCTGCCAATATTTCTGAAATAGGAGCTGAATTTCCAAACTCAGTAGCAAGTGGATAGAGATGAGTGAAATACTGTAAAATTACGAGTCTTGCATACTGCCTGCAGCTTTACCTGGGATTGGAAGGGAAACATATGCCTTTTTTTCCTGCACTACTCCTATTTCGAGTCACTCATAACACACTATACCAGTCTTGTGTGTCACGCAGGAATCGCCTGTCGGAATAATACCTGTCCCACATCACCAGCTTCCCTCTTGCAGCTCAACTGCTTACTTCTCCCACACCTTCCCCAGGCTCTCTGGGGAAGATCCTGGCGTGCCGGGATCACTCACAGGGACATGTTTCATCTCGTTACAGGCCGGGCTGTGCAGGACTTGCACAGGCACGCTCCTGCAGAGGAGCTGGCTCCCTCCCTGCCTTCCCCAGGGCCGAGGGCCCCGAATCCTCGGCCTCTGCCCCGATGGCCTGAGCGGCAACGCAGGAGCCCCTGCGCCCTGCCGGTTCTGCGGGCGCTGAGGTGGGCACATGGGCGAGGAAGGCCCCACAACCCCTCAGCTCCGGTATTACACACAAACCCCACAGCCCCTCGGCTCCAGCATCAGCCCCACACACACCCCGCAGCCCCCCAGCTCCAGCATTACCCCCCTCCTCAGCTCCACCCCACGATCCCCACACCATCACGCAGCCCTTCCGCCAACACCCCCACACCCACACCCACACCTCAACCTCCACCCC
>NW_009646340.1:1300076-1321241 GCF_000708025.1 Charadrius vociferus | reverse complement strand
GGCCGTTATCTGAGCCAGCACCGCCCTCCGAGGCTGCGGAGAGAGGAGAGAGGCGGCCGGGAACGGGGCTACAGCACCGTCTGCGGGTCCCGGAGCCTCTCCCTGCCAGCCAGAGCCCCCCAGCCAGTGGAAAGCCAGAGCAGGGGCAGAACCACCAGGTCAGAGCTCGGGGAGCCTCACGGCAGGGTCCAGGCAAGTGCAGCTGGCTCCTGCGTTGGGATGAGAGCAGGGCCTAAGAGTCGTGCTGGCTGCAGCCAGAATTGGAATGCCAACAGAGGGACTAAATGCTAATGATTTTTAATTCCCCCCCCCCCCCTTTTTTTTTTTTCGTTTGGTTTGGGTTTTGAGAGGACAGAAAGCTGCATCCTGCAGGAGTTCAGATGGTGATGCCTGACCTCTTTGCATGGAATTTCTAACAAAAAAGATGGTCACTCACAGGCTTGTGGTATTAGAAAGACCTCAACGGGGAGTTCTGGGGAGTGGGGGGGAAATAACACTTTTAGCCCCATTGATTAATTGATGCAAAGTGATACTGCAAAATGGGCTCTGCATCCTGCTGGAGACTGTTCTCCAGCTGAGCGTCCCTGTGAGCTCCGAGGGCTCTGCTCTTTCCTCTCGGCTGTAATCCGTGTTTTCAGTCAGGAGAGGGAGTCAAAGATAGTTAGACAAAGAGCGGAAATCCCAGGAGCCCGCAGTGCAAAACAGGGCCTTTCTGCAGCATCTGAGATTCGGCTCTGATTTATTTATCTTCCAAGGCTTCATCCTTCCAATGCGGAAAATATTTCAGTGACGCTATGCCTGGCAAGAGGTATGCCAGCATGGCAGTAAATTGAGTGTGCCACAGGTGTTTACCTGCAGAGAGACATTTCAGAGAAGGGGAGTACACTGATTCAACCCCGTGCTGATACTCCAGTCCAGCCCTGTTTGGGTCCAGCCAGATGAGAGCTGGGTGCAACCTGGCGAGCTGGTGCCCTAAGCTGGGACCAGTTTGGATCTGTGTGAATTAGACCTGTTGATGGTGGTGTTCCATGCCCTTTCCAGTAGATTGTGGGATAAATGAGGTTGGAAGGGATCAGTTTGGATCTGTGTGAATTAGACCTGTTGATGATGTTGTTCCATACCCTTTCCTTTTCCTTTCCCTTTCCAGATCATGGGATAAAGGAGTTTGGAAGGGACCTTAGGAGGACAGGAGACCTTTCATTGCTCCTGTTTCCATTCATACAGCTCCTGGGTACAGAGACCTGCAGCACAAGCATGAGAGAAGCAGCAGTTTGGACCTGAAATCCCAGGGCAGAGGTAAGAGCCTGAAGCTGGCAGCTGCAGACACAGTTTGGAGCAAGCTGTCTCTGGGTTGGAGCCGTCCCTCCGGAGGGAGGGAGAAAGGAAGGGAGGTGGTGTGTGTTGTGGAGATGGGTCTGTGGCCTCACAGCTGAAGGGATGAAGGAGGTTCCCAAGTACACCTGATCCAGCTAATTGCTGAAATTAGCAGAGAGGCAGAGCAGATCTGAGAAAAGGCTTAAAAACACAGTAGAGCTGGGAAATACTGGAACAGCAAACTGGAGTTTATGTTACAGGTTGCAAAATCTGGTTGGAATTTGCATCCCTTAAACAAGGGAGGAAAATTTAGCAGGGAGGTGGCAGTTCCAGAGCTGATTGGTTAATAGGTGCTGCAACAGGGTATTAGGAGTAAGCAGGGATGTTTGAAAAGAGTGATGTGTGAAAGAAGCTCTGCTTTGGGGGACAAGAAGCAAGTGAGAATCAGTAGCAATTGCATTGAGAGAGATGTGAATAAGGATATTAAAATAAGAGCAAGAGCCTTAGACAGGTAAGAGAGAGTAAGGAAGGAATGCAGTGAGAATATGGCATAGTGAAGAAGGACTGGAGGTGAAATACAATTTGGGGATAGTCCCCAAATGAAGTAACTACCTTACCTCACTTTTTCTTAGGTGGGGAATGTTAACTTGAAGAGAGTGGTAGGTGGTGAATGGAAGTGAGGGGTTCAAGCACCAAGCCAAGTTGTAGGGGGAGTTTTAAAGTACTGGCACATGAAATCACAGGAAAGGTAGTGAGAGTTTCTATAATTTACTCTCTGGTGTTGGCATCCTGTGACTAGAAACCAGTAAAGGCAGAACCTGCCTATAAGGAAGTAAAAGCTAAAAACTGAAAACAAACATGCAGGTACTGACAGTCCTTGCTGGAGAGTTTTGTCCTTACCCACAGCTGCAGGTGGGAGAAGGACATACTGCACCGCATGTGTGCAACCCTCCCCAGCCGAGAAGAGATAAACTGCACCAACTCTGCCACTTCATCAGCTCCAAATCTACAGTATTTTGCAGCAGCTTCAGTCAGGACTTGTGGTGCCTGACCTTGGGAGCCACACCTGGAGCCCCATGGGGGATCCAGCCCTTCTCATGTTCATCTCTCCTATCACATGCAATACATACCTTTCTCGGCTCTTCTGGGTGCTCCCGCGCCCTGCCGTTGTGTTATAAATGAATGGCTGTTGGTGTTGGTTGATATTTAATGAAGTCCATGTAATAGTCTTCACTCATTTACTTATCCGAACAGTCTTAATACCCAGCCTGGGAAAGTTATCTTGGCTTCTTTAAGCTTTTCCACCATTAGCAATAAACATTTTACAGTCTTGGCAAGCTGAGGCCAAAAAGAGAACATGACTTCAAACAGCATTGCTCACAGAGAAGGCTTTAAACTGATATTAAATCACTAAGCTGTGCAAACATAACAGTCCTATAGTAAAGATAATCTATGTACAGTTCAGGCCAAGAGGGGCTCTGGTCCTTGGGGTACAGGCAGAACCTCTGGGCCCCACAAATTACACAACTCTTTTGGGCAGCTCAGCCTCAGAGCAGAGAGCCCACCCGTCCTGTAGCATGGGGTGAGGTCTGCTCACGCGTGGGGCTGAGTTGTATCTCAAGCCTGAGCTTCTTCTATTGCAGCGGTCCAGCAGCATGGAAAGGGCTGTAGGGGAATGGAGCCCCTACTAATCTCCTCAGCCAGGGCCGTGCCAGGCTGGCGTAAACCAGCTTTGAACATGGTGCCTGGCCCGCAGGGCTATTCCTCCACGCTCAAAGGGTGAAGTGATTAAGAAAATATGCCCTAAATTACCATAAATATTCATAGTCGCAAAGCCTGGAGGTATACATCTACCAGGACAGCCTTCCATGCCTGCTCCCACCCTGCGTGTCGTGGTGTGAGGAGAGGATCTCGCAGATGACAACCTCACTTGTGAGAAGCAGATGCTGTGCTGCAGAGGACTGCCCCTGCTCTGCACTTGCTCTCCCCACGCACATATGGCAGGCCAGACCTGTGTGTACAGCGATGGGAACAGGCACTAATATGCAAATGCATGCAAATCTGTAGGATCTGCTGCCGAAGCAGCTGTACACAGGCAGGCACCCCCGACCCAGGCACATAAAGTCGTGCTAATGTGCAGTTAGACCACCAGGAAGCCAAGTGTGAGGTGCGACACAGACACGCGACCGTACCCAGCCAAGGCTTTGAGAGAAGACTTCCCGCCCTCCTTGGCTTTACTAGCTTCAAGACCAGTAATGTTTTTGCAAAAGCTTGGCGAGGAATGTGCTTGGCAGGACCTCTGAATGTTTTAAGTATTACGGGATTTTCGTAGTTTAATTTACTCTGAACTGAGACAGTGTTTTCTCAGTCGTTCATCTTGTTTCATAGTGCCTTTGCACACTGGAAGGAAGCAGCTGTCTCCGTGGTAGGATGGGTCCCTGGCAGGATTAGCCTTCGCAGGGGGCTGTGAAGGTGCTGCTCAAGGACCTGTTCTCCTTGCCAGCCCCTTCATGGCCATGGCTGCAGCGCTGCTGAGTGTGTTAGAGCAGTAGAAGCACTTGGGTTTGCTCCTGCAGGAACTCGATTGGTAAATGGTGTAGGATACTTTCCAGGGGCAAGGACAAGAGAAGCATTGCCCCTCCCTGGGTTGGGCTGGGTGCTTTTGCTCTTGGGGCTTTCAACCTGGTGCCCATCACTGGCCCTTATATCAGTGGGAAGGAGTGAAGCAGGTTTGGGTGTTGGAGTAAGCCCAAAGCAATATCTCAAGCACTTGCACAGCCTTGGGGTGAAGGAATGCAGCTGTGTGATGGGCTGTGAGGAGAGGAGCTGCACGCAGGAAATAGCAGCATTTCAATGGAAATAGAAGAGCCTGCAATGCTGGAACTGCCTCATCTGCCTCCTCTGTGGGCATGCAGCACAGCAGGTCTCCAGTGTGCTCTCCCAGCTGAGAAGATGCCACTCTAATCCCACACTTTAAGGTAATTTTACGAGAGGGCTAAAAACCACCCAGAAGTGAGGATCCCATGGTTTTCTTTCATCTGTACCGGAAGGGCTTTAGTCCAGAGTCAGGGATTCTGGGTCTGGCACTAAGGTTTCTCTTTGCTGCTTCTGCCTCAAGCTTTTTTTTTCTCAGTTGCTTGCCATCTTAGCTGGTGGATGAGCTGGGGACCTCCACATCTCTTTAGGTGGACCTTTAAGGCTCTGAGTGGATCCTAGGATATGCATGAACCAGTGCACTCCATGTCAGTAGTTAATGGTAATACTAACCCATGGCAAGGATTAATTAATAGGTTCTTTAAAGGCACATTGGGGCTTTGGAGAGTCCTGGAGAGGAACAGAAAAGTGTATTATTGAGTTACTTTATTGTAATGATTTTCCTGATCAGTGAGGGGGAACAGGTCATGTTCCAGCCAGTGCTAACACCTAGGTTGGCAGTTGCAGTGAGGTATTCTTGCTGGTGCATGATGCTTTCTGCTGTGGGTTTCTATCCAGGTGGGTGCCTCAGGCAGCTCTTGCAGTTCTTATTGCACCCGTGGCCATTTCTAGGAGAAAGTAGGGAAACACAACAGCTCTGCCAGACCAGCATCTGGTGTGGGGTCCCCTGGGCTCAGAAGGGCTCCCTGGTCTTTGTGTGTCCATGGGGTCACAAGGGACCACAGGTCCCAGCCAGGCAGAGCTGCCAGACACGCGGGACTGAAACGGAGCATGGTCTGCAGAGCCCAGTGGTTTGTGTAACCCATATCTTTTTCTGCAACTGATCTCCCAAGTTAGGGGTGGCCTTAAGCCTCTGAAAGCTGATGAGGCAGCTACGATCAGGCAAGCCGGGCATCACTTCAGGTCCAAAGCCAGAGTAACCCTTGGAAATACAGTTCCCAGACCACCTTTCTTCCCAAGACCCAGGTTAGACTCAGAGCTTTTGTTTCCCTGGGCTTGAACTGGGAGCACTCTGTTGACCCCAGCAGCCTCTTCTCTCTTACACAGGACACTGAACTGAAGGACGTGACTGCAGTCTTGTTTGTGCCGAGCTCACTCCACACCTAACGAAGCTGACAGTATATTGCCATTTTTATTGGCCTGGCTGGCAATTTTTCAGGTGCTAGGTGTGTTTATGATTAGCAGGGTCACACCTCAATTAGGAATGGGGGGAGGGATTTTAAACATATCCAGTCCTTACCCTTCCTCCTCCAGCCTCTCTGAGTGGAAAGGGATTGTGCAGTGCATGGCATGGCCTGAATTCCCAAACTGGTTGGTGATATTTGCACTCAGCCTCGAGGGAACTGGCTAGCCTGGCACACAGAATTGCCTGGCTCAGCAGTGCCACGTTGCTGAGCCGTCCCTGCTGCCTCTTGTTGGTCACGACTATCTGTGCCTGCGTGTGCACTTGCAAGTTTAATAGCAGCAATAGTTGCTTTTGTCAGAGATGATATGCAGGCCATAAAAGTTGTTTGCCATTCTTTCCCCCCCCCCCACCCCAGCTGAGATATGAAAGATGTGGCAAAGGCTCCAAAGCCTGTTGGCTATTTCAGATGAAGGTTATATAAGAAATGTGAAAAGAATGCTTTTCATAGTGGCCAGAGGACCTAAAAATACCACTTTCACAGATCTTTGCTTGGACATCGTGAAAAGATTTCACAGCTGGAGATACTACTCTCCAGGAAATCACCCTTAGTCTAGGTTGCAAGCACCGAAAAGGACAGTAAAAAGCTCTTGTGTCCAAAAACAACACAAGGAACTTGTGTCTTAAAGGCTGATAGAAGCTGTCCTTACAGCAGCCATCTCCTGTGACATGGGACATTGCCTGTGGGCTCCAGGGAGCCCAGCAGGATAAAACACAGCCCACGAGCAGCAAGACCAGTGTCTCAGTGTGATTCCGGGCTGGAGTGACAGAATAATTGAGGGTTAGGATCGAGGATGCCACTTAAGGACAAGGTTGTCTCTGGGGCAGTTTGTGGGTCTTTTTCCAAGTGAGCTGAATCCAGCAATAAGAAACATCCTGTAGGGACTGCACTGATTTAAGATTAACCAGGTAAAGGGCAACCTTGATAGAGCAGTTCATGGGATTTATTGCTTCAAAGATTTGATATTACATATATGGAGTTTTTAGGGCATATACCCAGGCAAAACCAACCGTGGGTCACAGGGTTCCTGTGGCAGACAGAGGAGTCCTCATTTTTTTTCCACATTAAAGAGAAGGAACTAACTCCTTTTCCTGCTCTTGACTGGACTAACGACTCAGTTGCTGTGTGTGTGCTGAGATAACGCCTGTCCCACGACTGCCTTTGCTGACATTGTTCAGGCATTCAGCGATGGCATCAGGGCTGTAGATCATCACAGGGCATGAGGGCATGCTGTTTGAGGTCTGTCCTGTTCTGAGTCCTTGGCCCCAGCGTGGAGGCAATCTCTTAAGTGCTGTCTCCACACGGTCCTCAAACGCAGCTCTGAATCTCATTCCTGCATCTCGCACCTGCTGACAGTTTTCACCAGCATGACTGTCATTGGAAAGCTACTGGATGTGCAGGTGGGGTGGAAAATCAGGCTGCTTCTTAAGCCCCCGTACCTGGGATGAGGCTGCCCACCTTATTTCACCTCAAGATGGTGAGGTGGGAGAACATGAGGGGCATCTACTGCAGATCAAAGCTGAAAATGCTGAATGCTGTTCCTCCCCAGATACCTAATCTTTACAGCCATCTAGACCTGTCTCCCCTCTTCCCGTTATCTTCCTGGGCATGCTACAGCTGAGAGCAGGGTCTCGTGATCAGAAAAGCAGGTCGTTAAGAGCCTTCTCTAATTGTTAGTGTATTTCTTCACCTTTACAACCAGTGACAAATTGACTTTCACTTTATCATCTTATCGTGCCCTGTAGGCTCAGCCTGCCTTTGGCTGCACCTGCTGCCAGCAGTAGGTTGGCTGTGTGTGAACCAAAGTGGAATCATCACCCCAAAGTGCTCAGAAATTACCTTTGAAATACAGGAGGGACTTAAAAATGAACATGTTTGAAATGCTAATAACGTATTTTGGCTTCCTTTGCTTGGCTTTCAGAGTGTGGTTACTTCAAGTCTTTAGTCCCTCTGGAATCATGAAAGCAAATATTTATTCTTCGTGTTTGTTTTTCTTTTAATGAAAATTGGGATTGTCGTTCAATCTTACGATTCCAGCACACGTGGCTTCAGGACAGACATCAGCTAACAAGAGGCTTGCCAGGAAATAGTGACAGCTGGCGACAGCATCAAACACTTGTTTGGGCTTTTTCCTCAATACACATATGCTTTGTGCTCAGACCAACAAGGAGTGAGCTCCTTGATTTAAAATAAATCCTCCCAGGAGGAAGAAATCCATCTGTCTGGGAAAAGTTAGAAAATATTTTTGCATTTATTTCTTTTTTTTTTTTATGAATACAAACTCTAGTGAAGAAATATTCCTCTGTTTCCATTGGAAGGCAGTAACCAGCAAAAATTAATGTACAGTATTGAGGAATGCTTGGTGCAAATGGACCAAAAAGGATTCCCCACAGAGTATCTCTACGTACAGGAAAAAAAGGTTGCTGCAGTTGGAAAAGACAGCCTGGTTATGACAGGTTTTTTGCATTTAATCTCCCAATTATAAACAATCAATGTGATTTACAAAATAATTTACAGAAAATGATTGGATTCATCATTGCAATAAATTACTCGATATGATGCCACCAGCGTTGAGAGACGATACAACACTTCTGACACCGTCAGCGCAAGGCAAGTTGTTTCATTTTTGCATTGGAAATCAAGAGACAGACCTACAGCTCCTCTGGCTGGGCTGGCTCAGATTCATCCCCCCCAGGGACCTCTCGGCAGCCGTGGTTCCCCAGCTTCATCTTCCCAAGAGGCCAGCACCCCACGTAGTTTATGGTTAGTTAGAGCTGCTATCGCCTTGCACTGCCAAAAATGACTCAGGCCTGAAGTCGTGCAGGGCTCTGCAAGCCCCAGCCCTGCCGGCAGCCGGAGAGCCCAACGCTGAGCACGGGAGAGCTCTTTTCCTGGTTTCAGCTGTAAACCAAAGGTCAGATCTGTGGGGTTTCGGCACTGGCAGGCACAGAGAAACAGGGACTGTGGCAGGGAGGGAGCAGGGCAGGTGGGTGCAGAGCCAAGGCTGGGGCAGACCCAAGGGACTTGGGGAAGACCAGGTCTTTCCTTGACCTCTGTCGTTCTTCTCTGTAGGGCTCAAAGCATTGTGTCTGTGAGGTTGCTGCCCTCAAACCCTCTGAGGTCTGAAGGAGCCATAACGAATCCTTATCGTGTTATGAAGACCTATAAATCTGTTTCAGCCACTCGTTCTAAGCTGAGGGAGTGGCACTGGACTGGACAAGTAGATTATATGGCATATCTTAAATTAAAGCTGGATCTGAGCTGAGATCCTGGGTCATGATGCTCCCAGCACTTAGGCAGCCCAAGGCCTTGGTCCAGTCTGTGAGGCTCAGGCTCTTCTCACCCTCTCCCCTTCATACGTCCTTCCCCCTTCCCTCTACGTCCTTCCAGGTAGGCATCCAGTGGTCTTCTTCTGACTGCTGGGAAGCAGTAGTGGGGCCAGTGATATTTTGGGCAGTGCTGCCCATTGCCAGCCTGTATGGGGGTGACCCCCATCCCATTAGCTGAAGTCTCCTGAATCTCATGGTCCCCCAGCTTCCCAGTCCAGGTAGCGAGGAGGCAGTAAATGGTGTAAAGGAAGGATTTGGCAGTGGTTGCCTCTCTGAGTCTTGTGGTGGGAGGGCAGTCATGGCACAGAAATAACAAAACCCATCAAAAGGCAGAAGGATCCACGTAGTGGAGAATCCTGGTGGGGCAAACTTTGCCCCAGTATCAGCTGAACAGTTTTGTTAGACCTGACTGGGGAGGTTAGTTTGCTGGAGGGTGACACCATGCAAAGACCTGGGACTAGCCAAGGCTGAGGAGCGGGTCTGCCAGCGCTGCTTGGGCAAAATGCACTTTTCACCTGCTGCGATGCTCCTGGGGGAGATTCCATCTCCATCAAGTTTGGCTGGACTGGGGACCATCTGGGGAGCTGGCACTGCTGTGGGAGGGAAGCCCTCCATTCACACAGCACAGAGAATTGCTTGTTCTCAGGGTCTGGTGTGTGCTGTGTCAACACTGAGAGGTGGCGATGGGGGAGGAGCCAGCTGTGCTGTCCCCAGCCGGTCACTGCAACCTCCCCAAAGAGGGAGGCAGAAACCTGGCCCTTCTTACAAGGACAGAGGGTTTCAGTAAGGCTTCAACCTTGGTTCTGGGACTGGGGGCTGCCCATGGCACATGCTGTCCATAGCTGCAGGAAGACAGCTTTAGGTGGTGGTAAACTAGTCCAATAAGCAAGTCTGTGTGTTTGCACCCAGTGACCTCTGGATGGCTTCTCTTTTCACAGTGGCAGAGTCAATTTGGGTTTTTCTCCCACACGGTCTTCTAAATGAGGCCAGCTGGTCTGCAGATTGCTAGATGACCTCCTGTTTCGTGATGGCGGGTTGCGGGATGGAGGTGGGCTGTTTTGCCACGGTTGCAATGGCTCCAGGCAGCAGCTTATATTGCTCTGGTCCTGAGCCTGCAGGTGGAGATGGCTGTGGAGTTTCTGGAGTAGCTACAGGGAGAGAAATAAAATTAGAAGACTTGACAGCACTGCGAACTGTCCTCAGTTGTGCTGCATTCAGGTGTAAGCAAAGCAAAGGCTCTGTAGCAAAACCATAGCTCCAAATCTTTGCTGCAAGGCAGCCCGGACACACAGGCATGGTTAGATGACGTGGAAGAGCCACAATAACAACACTGAATGAGGGGAGCTACTGGAATTTTGTCCTGTACTGGCCACTTTTTTGGTCATCTGGGGTTGTTTCAGCCCAAATTCCCAGGTGATGGCCCCATGTGGTAGCCCTATGTGGTGGACCAGATTCTCCTGTGTTTTTGCAGAGGGCAAAGTGAGGTGTGTCTGAACTATTCAAGGGAAGAGGAGTCTTTCCACCGATTTCAGTACTCACTGGATGCGGTCATTTATCCCTAAATTTAAGCGCCATTTAAAAGTTACAGTCTGCTAGGGAACATCTTACTGAATTAGTTCGTCTAGCCTAATCTAATCTAACCCACCTCTCTGTTTGTCTTTCCCTCCTTTCTGCATTGGAATTTCTCACACATTCATTATCAGAGACTCTGTCTTGCATGGAGATTTCCTTGCAAGGTAGAAACTACCTCCACAGGCATGTTGGAAAGCTCTCAGTTTCTCCTGGGAGCTCTGCGTGTGTCTGGCAATACTCACACATCTGTCCATTGTGCATCTGAGGAGGCATTGTGTTGGCCACAATGACGTTTGTTCCTAGGTTCTCCTGGATCAGATGAGGGTGCAGGGGGTGATGAGCATGCGGTGTTTCACTTGATGACCCTAAAAACGTGCATATGACATTAGTTGCCATGATGACAGACGGAAGGAGACAGTTCAGAAGGGCAGACCCACCGCACCAAAATGTCCAGGGCTTTGTGCCTGATCAGATTGTGCATATGTGATTGGAGCACACCCTTCCCATCTTCCTCCATGGATGTCTGGGGCTCTCTAACCCCTGCCCGCATTTCCTCTTGTACAGGATTATATTCCTGTCCTCCTGAATCACGCCTCCATGTAAAGAATTGCACAGTGGCAACTTTTCATTTTGTTTTGTGCCATTGGATGCTCCCAGTAGAAAACCTGGGACACTCTTTTAACCTGACCTTTCAGACTCTTGTTTTGATGACTCCTTCTGACGCAGAGGAGAATTAGTGAAGTGGCTGGCTGGTAGGAGTTTGGCAGTTGCACTGCAAGGCTTGTCTACATGCAGAGGGGATGCCTCTCCGTAAACAGATGCACAGCTAATGCATCTCTTTAGGTGAGTAGAAATGGACGACCCTTTGTTACTACTGCCAGTGACAGGGGGAGATGATTTTGTGCGAGTCGAGGGCTGACCTGCATCCAGGCTGCCTCTACCTTTTTCAAGTAGGAGATGATGGCTATGGAGGTTCTCAAGGGAATAATGATCAGGGAGGGCTGAGAGGCCTCTTGTAGGACCCTCAAGTACTCACCTCCCAACAGCATCTCCTGCAGCAGGTTGTCAATCTTAGCCATGCCAAAGAGCTTGACAAACTGGATCTGCTCTATCATTTGCCAGGTGATGCTCTGCAGCACAGGCAGCAGCAGCAGCAGCTCCCCAAAGCGGCCCCGGGAGTCATATTGCCGGTCATTGATGTAGTCCTCCAGGCTGACCTGCACCTGGTACCGCATCCGCTTGATCTTGGAGGGGTCGCTCAGTCCTTTGGCATCTGAAATAACCCACAGAGCTAAATATCCATGCTGCTTCCCTGGGAACTGCCCTTCAGTAATAGCATGAAGTCTGGGTGCAGGCTGAGGTGAGCTGTTTCTGATTCTGTACCGTCTGCTATAATGGATGTTTTTTCTCTTCATAGGCTGACTTCGCCCCTCCCTCTAAGAACAGTTTGGCCCCGATAGGAGACTAGGCAGCATTTCGATGACTTGGGGCCAGTATTAGTCCTCATAACCCAGACTAGTCCCCTCTGATGGTAACCCTCACCAAGCTGGAGCATACCTGGGTCAAAGAAGATGATGGCTTTCAAGCAGGCATATTCATTGTCATCTATCTGCAGCTCCTGGAAGGGGAGGACCAGCTCGTCCAGGATGCGGATGGCCACACGGTTCACCTCCACCAGTTCGGGGCAGTTCCGTGGGATGATGTGGTCATTTCCTTTGGACAAACAGCACAGAGACCATCACCTTGTCATTGCCCAAGACTTATCAAGGGTGGCAAGGAGTTCAAAACCCAGGTAACCAATGCTGATAAAATTCTGAGAGTGGAAGACTTAAGCAGTTCCTCCTCTGCCCCTTCCCTGGCTCAGCCCACCAGAAATGCTGATCTGTATTGCCAGAGCAGCCTCTCCTTACTCAGGAGTCACTCAAGCGAGGAAGCGCTGAATGAGGAGCAAGAGCCTTTTTCTCAATCACACTACAGCCTGCTTACGCAAACCTGAGGGGGCAATGTAAATGTTCATAGTCCCCCAGCTTTGCCTTGATGTAAATATCAGCCGGGCCTAGCTGCACCCAGAGGTTGTGCTAAGCTCACTTATAAAATACAGAACAGATCGAGCCACCCCTCTATAAAAAGGATGCCCACAAACACTGAACGACCCTCTCCTTCACCCCAGCAGGGAAGCTTTGCAGAAGCAGATGGGCCAGGAGCAGAAGTGCATTCTTTACCTAGCAGCAAGACATCCTTGAACACCATGGACCTCTTGGCGGCTCCCAGTAACAGATGTTCTCCTGCATGTGCTCGCAGCAGTGCTACCTGCAAGGGCATGGAAAAGTTATCTGGGTGATGCAGAGACAGAGACAAGTCTGTGATTTCACATAAGCAAGAGGGAAAGCGCAGCATTCCTGTACTGAACTCAAGGATGGGGAGTGAGAGACCCTCTCCCGTCACAGTCAGAGAAAGAGGTAAAAAAATTGTTTACTACTGTGCATAAACAGTTATAAATCCAGCAGAACCAGAGATAATAGACACCACCTGAAACATCCCATCTTCATGGCACGCGTCATGAGCAAGACAATGCTAGACTGTCCCAGGACCTCACGCCAGCAGTGGGGTGTGTTCACAGTGGGCCGTTTGCTGACAAAGCAACTCCTACCAAGTGCAGAACCAGGGACCATGCTCCAGCCTGGGAAGTGGGTAGAAGTACGATCCACTGCTGCGAACAATTGCTGCCCCTCTGGGCCATGCCCACCTCCCACTGAAATCGTGTTCATGGGGACCCACGTCCGCCCGGCTGTTGGGGTCACCCTCTGGGCATCCGTTCCCTCCGCAGCAATGGGCATTTGGGCCAGGGAAGACAAAGGGATGTTTTTCTGCTCTGACGTTAATGATTGAAGTGGTTCATTTTACACCCTCCAGTGGCTCCTGAGAATGTTCTGTATCTTTTGCCCTCCTTCAGTTAAAAATTTCAGAGATTTAGGCAGAAACAGAAGTTAACGATTGGACAGCCTGATACAGAGGCTTCTTAATGTCCAGCCAGGAGCCTCTGCTGGAGAAAACAATCATTAAACATTAATGGAGAGACTCTGAAAAGTGTGTCGTGATGGGAATGGTCCCCTTTTCCAGTGTGTTATCCCTCAGCATCTGACAAAGCCAAGAGAAGTCCTGCCCTACCAGAGATACCAGGAGGATGTGTCACCCGTAGAGAACTCTGGTTAGAAAAGGTGCTGATGTCTGAGAGAGGGATTTTTTTTTTTTTTTTTTTTTTGCAGTTGGTGAAAAAGAGTTATGCAAAATAAACAGAATGGAGGTCCTTGCAAAAAACCTCCACACACATGATGCTGGGGAGCCTTTATCTGCATGCCAAAATGTAACCTCTCTCTATCGCTGTCCAAACATGGGTGGATGCGTTAGCAGAGCTGCTTGTAATTACCAGAGCTGCTCAAAACTGAGCTTTCCAGGACACCTATCTGATGAAACTTTGAGAAGGATGGATAAACTGCGAGTCCCAAGGGGGAGCAAACCTCTCACATAGAAAAATCCTGCCTAGTGCAGATTCAGGAAAGCTCAGTTTGGAACCACCATTTTTGTTTCCATAAAATTTGCTTGTTTGAGCAGGGTTAAAGTAAATTACTTCAACAAGGCAAAACTGTCTCATTTAATATTTGTTCTTGCAGTGATCAATCTGAGATGCATCATTCCGTTGTGAACTAGGATAAACATAAAAGTAGTAACACAACAAAGTAGAACTATGACTTTGAAATGAAATGGCTTTGCCCCACCAAACCCAGTACTTTGACATTTTGGTGCAGAGGAAGAATGACGGGTTAGGTGTGACCTTTCGTATAAAAATGTTGGCAGAGATGATTCATTCTCAGGAAGCACTTTAATGGCAATGTAACAACATTTCCCAACATTAAATGTTCCCACTGGACATGTCTTGACTGGCTTGCACATAGTTTTGTTTATTCCCACTCCCTGGCATTTCTGTCCTTCCTCCTGCACTCCCCTGAGCATCTGCTGTCTCTGTTCTCACACCATCCTTCGAAAGCATGGATATCCTTAATTGTTTAGTTTTAATGCAGCACAGTCTTCCCTTGCAAATCTTTTGGGACAGATTGGGAACGGCCCATGATGGGGAATGGCTGGTGATAACAGAAGACCTGTCTCAATTGAGAGCAGCAGGGGGAGCGTGCTGGGAGCAGCGGCTCCCCTGTGGGAAGGCAGCGTTTGGACAGTGTTGTGTTTAGGTTTTGTTTTCTTCTTTGAGAAATTTTGCAGCCCCACAATTGTAAAATGAGCTCATGTGGAAATTGCTGTAGTTTGCAGAGTTATTAACCTGGTTTACTGCCTCTGTTCCAAATGGCACAAGGATACAATGGGTTATGCAGAGCTGCCCCGAGCCTCCGCTGGGCTGCAGCCTGTTTGCTGTGTAAAAGTCATTTGCTACTGGAATGCGTTTTGGTTTTCATAATTTTTGAGTGGTATTTGCCTTAGGAGTTTAATGGATTTCTTACCATTTTAAACAATTTAGTGCTTGCACACAATAAAGAGGGAAATATGCTCCTGTGTTAACAACACTGAATTCCCCAAGGCTCTGTGCTGCTGAGTGATTACTGAAGAGCTCAGATTTAGGGTTTAGGGAGTTTTCATCAGTTGGATGCTCTCACTTTCTGGATATCCTTTTTCTTCATGATATAAAAATTACCTCTAAGTCTGGAGACTGATCCTAGCTGAAGAGAAAACGTGCTGGGTTTGTGACTGTACACTAGGCAGACTGGAAATACCTTCCTACCTGTGACAGGACCTGTGCTGGCCACTGCCAGAAGCACTGTACCCTGCCACAAGTGCTAGCCCTTCCCTCCGGAGCCTCCCCACCGTGCACGTGTGCTGTTCGAGGCTGGGCACACATCATGTCCTGCAACATCTCCTGCAGACCTCTGAAATTTAGACTTACACAGGAGATATCTCCTTGTATCTCTTTGAGGCCGCCTGAGATCCTGCAGTATAGTTTTGCCGAGGATATCAAGCCCGCTGTCTTTATCTTGGTTATGGAATCAGCAAATGTCATTTTAGTAATTTGTGTTAAATGCAAATATATTTCTGTTTTTTAACTCTGAAGAGAGATTTTCCTATTGCCTGGGAGCAAACTAGTGTTTAGTTTCACTAATTCAACACCAGGAGAATAGATACAGACATATGTCTGGGCAAGAGGCAGAAAGAAAGACAGGCAGATTTGGGTTTAAGTCTTGAGCAGACTCAGGCTGTCATACTAAGTCTGATTACCCTAAGTATTTGTATAGCCCTTCAGGTTTTCAAAGTGCTGCGCAAACGATAATTAATAAGTAATTGACTGATAGGCGCATGCAAAATGCGCACCTGATTATGTACCTAATTTGATCTCAGTGTTATCATGACTGTGCTCATCCACTGATTACCTGCACATGCAAATGGCCTGTGCTGGCATTGTATGGATGCTGTTCCCAATCAGCTGCAGCAGTCAGGATAACAGAGCGAACAATGCGTGTTTTCTTTGAAGGTCTCAGCTGCCTGGCTCTCCTTCGGCTCCCCGCTGCCTTCGACAGGGCAGAGCGAGGTGGGGTTGAGGGGAGGACTCGCCTGGTCGTCCAGGGGCAGCTCGCAGAAGGCAGGGATGTACTTGGCCCACTCCACCAGCACCAGCAGCTGCTGCTTCATGGACTCACACACGTCGGAGATGTTGGCAATCTTCTTCCCTCGGATGTCTCCATTCATCACAGGAAGTGGGGATGATATCTGGGAGGAGAGAAGAGGTCCTTCAGCTTTCAGTGCCACAGGTGGAACATACACAGGAACATCCCCAGCCCATGGGTTGTGCTGAGGCAGACTCCAGCATCAACAATTACTTTTTTCCGTTGCATATCCAGCCTCCAGAATATGTGGCATAACTTATTTAAATTGAGATCAGCTTGGGGGTCTGTGAACATGAAATGCTTCAGAGCTGAGGTTGTGGATCATCTTGGTAAACTGTCATGCCTTGAATAGACTGGAAAGCATAGAAGAAATGTTTCTAAAGCCAAGGTCTTCCTCCCACTGCACAATGTGCTCAGTCAAGATCCAGGAGGGAACAGAGGGGCTTGTGTAGCAGTCAAGCCTCACCAGTAGCAAGGACACCTCCACCCAGTGCTGCTGCACAAGCTACTTGGTCCCACCAAGGGGCAGAGAACTGCTCTCCCTTCTACACTGCTCCAGAGCCAGTGCTTGGTCAGACCTGCCTTGTCTGCTTTTGACAGGAGATGCGCAGGCTCTGCTTCTCCCTCTGTCTGAGTCAGCATGAGCACAAGAAGTCTCTGCTGAAGGTAGATTTCCAGGTCTGACATTGCTTTCTGTGAGCACCGGGTCATTAATATTTGACATTACCCACTTTGAAATGCTAAAGACAGACTTTAAAGACAACTATCTCCCACCTCCCCACAGCTTTAGGCCCTTTTGGCAAAACTGCGCGTGTGCAAACATGCCCACAACACAGGTCACGTTTTGTGGTTGCAAAGGCAAATGGGACCGTTTCATTTGCAAAGGACAAACCTGACAACTCTGCAATTACTGTCACACACAGCTGGAAAGAACATCTCCCCCAAACCAGGCACCCAACCTCCTGCTGGGTTCTCATGCATAGCTGCTCACCCAGCTCATCTAAAAATTTGCCCTTAGTCACTACTTTATCCTCATGCTTCTGTAAGCAATTAACTCAACCCCATCGCTGCCCTCCGCCTGCCCTCTCTGCTCTGGTACAACATCAGCTCTTCCTGTCCTTTTGCTGCCAACATTTTCAGCTCGGACCCTGCCAGCCTCCCCAAGGAAATGGAGTTCAAATGCCACCTGCATTTTTTTTTTTTTTTTTCCAGGTTGCATTACCTGGAAGCTTTCCAGCTCTCGAGCTATTATTGAATAAATAAGATTGTAAAAATCTCACCATGTATTACCCTAATCAGAGAGCCCGGAAGGCTTAGCAAATAAATACAGACCTCTGAGTGAGTGACCCGAGATCTCGTAGAAAGCAGCTCCTCAGCAGTATCTTGTTCTAATTAGCTGGCACATAAAAGTTACCAATTACTGTGCTGGAGCCTGCCTTGTTTAATGAGTTTCTCTGTGCTCTGTGGGAGAGCAGGAGCTCCCCTGGATTTGTCGGTGGTTGTAGTTTTTATCATCAGCAGACCCAGCTCCCAACTTACATGGGATGGAACCGCAGGACTCGGACTCCCAGAAATGTCCTTCCCTTGTAGATCTGATGACTTGAGACCCCATTATCTCACACTTCTGGGAGCAGCACCAATATTATTTTTATAGGGTATATAAATATATTAGGACCTGAGCAGGACAAGGTGAGATGTGGGATGAGATTGGATATGCTTCTTATGTACAGGACTGGCCCGTAGCCCTTCTGGCATATCCCCTCCTCAGGGAGGCGGACCGTACAGCCTGAGCCCTGGCATGGGCACGGCACATCCTGTCCTGGAGCATCTCACTGGACAGTCTTCAAGGTAACGTGACCCTTGAAGCAAGGAAGAACATGGACTGTCAACACGAATCCCTCTTCATTTTCCCCAGGACAAGGAGTCTCCAGCACAGCCCCATCCTCATCACTTGTTCTTGCAGAGAAACCCTCCCTGCAGCCTGTGCGCTCCCGTCCCCTCCTGTGTCCTCCCAGATAGTGATGATCTGATGTACACCATCTGCAATATTCTTTGATTCTTAAATCAGAGTCATCTTTTCAAGTGAACACTCTAGGAAGTAAGTCTTGGCAGAACGCTTGTGGGAATGGGGAATTTCAAGCAAACACTGGAAAGACTATCTGCACAAAACAAGCATGAAACTGACTCCTCCTGAAACTGTGCAGGAAGCCGGAGTCTGAAGTTCCTGACAGGGAGGGAGGCTGCTCGTGTGAGGCCAGCTCCTTGGCTGGTTTAGGTGGCCGCAGCTGCTGGGATTTCAGTGCTTCTTCCAGCAGGTTCTCGAGCCTTCGTGTGTCCCATCAAAGCAGAACAGATTATTACATATTATTACAACTGAGTTCTAGACCAAGGAGCATTAAAGGGATGGTTTCAGGTAACAAATGCCTTTGAAAAACCAGTGTTGAGTTGGCAGATAAGTTACTTAGAAAAGAGGTGGTAATTTGAAGACTCGGCTGTTAAGTACTCAACCGGCTCTACTGGCCAGATAGTGCCTGATGCTTTTGTACTTTGCCAGAGAAGAAAGGAGCCGTACCTGTTGTGCCAGGACTTCTGCCTGCAGTAAGACATTGATGGAGGGCAAGCTGCTGTCTTCATAACTTGATCTCCGGGTGCTGATTCGGTCCCGTTCATTTTGTACTGCTGCAAGAGAGTATTTTGGCTGAGCTGCAGGTCGTTCATGGCAGCGCACACCGAAAACTAGCACAGATTTTGGCATTCCCCTTCCTTAGCTGCAGTTTCCCAGCTTCCCTGCCTGGCAGGGCGGAGGTGCAGCTGTGTCTGGTTTGGGACGGGGTGCCTGCCAGAGCTGACTACATCTGGTGGTTGTGTTTTCACCTTCCCTTTATGAGGCTTTCCTGGGACGGGGTGGGTTCAGAGCCCAGGCACCTCCTTCCAAACCTGTGGAGTTCAGTGGGAAAGTTTCCTTTCAAAGGAGCTGGCTCTGAGTTTTTTGATTTCACGATATGGGGTCTGAAACGGTGGCCATGCTCACACGTGCAGCCCAACGCTTATGTGTGAGATGGAGGAGTCGAGTGTCCGCATGACTTCTGTGAGCTCTGGGAAGCTGTTACACCAGGTAGGTGCAGTTGGAAAACTTCCGTCTAAGCTCCAATAAGGAAGGAAGTGCAGAACAGCTCCTCCTTATCTATCCAGAGCAACAGAGCTCTCTCATACCTTATTGTAAAGAGACTTCCAGGACAGGTTTGACCCCGCCGTGCCTCCCTGCTTGGTCTAGTCTTGAGGACCTGGGCTGTGAGTCTAGAGGTGGCAGCAGCCAGAGCAGAAGCGGCAGCGCTGAGGGGGAGGATTTGCCTCTCTATCTGCCACGAGGCCGTGGGCTGGCCGTAACTCACCGCAGCCACGCCAGTCAAAGCCATCTGCTCAAATAAGGTATTGATCGATGGCAGGGGAAACAGAACAGTCCCTGCCTTAGGCTGGTGGCTCTCTGGATTGATACGTTCGCCATGTATAAATCTGCCTGATAAAAAGCAATAACGAGGCTGGGCCAGAAGAAAAGCCCTGCAGTCAGCGGCTGTAAATAGGAGCTCTCAAGGTTATGCTGCTTGTTATCAGTAGCAGGCCCCCGAGTTCAGTCACGCCATGATGTTTTCCAAATGTTTGCTCAGTATTAGCTGGTCATGCACCTAATGTAACTTCTATTGAATATTAACAGACAGCAGCAAAGCTCTGGGCATGGGATGAGCAGGCGCTGCAGGGAGAGGAGGATTCCTATGTTCTTCAGGAAAAGTCAAGCCAAGTTCCTTGCGATACCTCATCCCCTTTAACAGGGAAGAAATGTTCCTGCTCAGAGGTGTTCCCGCAGGCTGGAGTTCCTGGGGAAGCTGCCCAGGTACCACTGGTACTTCCCTGTTGTCTTCAAGGACCCCTTTTCTCTTAAGTTTCTCCTCAAGGGGGTGTGAACTGGGGGGAGCACAGGTTTAATTTCTTTATGTGGAACAACAGTGCCAAATGCTTCCCGGTTGTCCCTTTGAAGACATCAATGGGGTGATCTCTGCGGGGTGCCAGGCAGCTCCTCTGGGCTGCTCCTGGCAGTTTGTCCCTCACCAACAGGGCCACCAGTGGGGTCATGAGCAAGGTCATCAGCAGGACTACCAGTGGGGCCACCAACAGGACCACAGCAGCCCCAGGTTTCCTTGCCATGGTGAATACTCCTGAGAACCAAGCAGGGACAAACAAGGGGTGAATCCTGTCCCGTCGTGTCTGAGTCACGGGGACCTGGAAGGGCTGCAGAGGCGGAGGGGCAGGGAAGTTGGTGGGGTGAGCCTGGGCCACGCAGAGGGGAGGATATCTTTACTCGTTTCATATGGACTTAAATAGCCAAACGCTCCACCGTGTTCTGGGTCCTTTCTGCTGTGACTGATACACCACATAAAACTAAGCTCTCTGCAGAGGATCAGCAAGAACCTATATGCACATTAGGAAAAAGAGGGGCAAAATGAAAGTTGGACCTTTGCTGGACTCATTCAGCTGCGGATTTCATGGTGACTCTGGGGCAACAGCACTTAGACCAGTTTTCCCAAAGTGTTTCCAAATTTCCAGGTCTTTTGGAAGTTTCTGCTTCTCACTGATGCTGAGAAGCATTCCCAAAACGCTCGGATGCCCCAGCTGTGCAGGAGCACCAGTGATGTGTGTGTCAGTGTGAGTGAGGGTGAGCTGAAGAGGTCAGGGTGGGATTTGTGTGTACAACCACGGGCAGTTCTGAGACACGAGCGTGACCCTGCTGCACTCTCGTGGGCTTGTATTCGCTGGCATTTTGAGAGGTGCCCTGAGAAGGGGCCCTGAAACTGAATTTGGGAGTACACACAGCCCCCATGCCTTGCCTTCAACTTTTGGGATGATGGCTGCTTGCAAAGACTTCGCATGAGTGAGAGCGGGGCAGGTTGGGCACATGCAGGGCTCATGACTGGAGGCCAAAACTCTCCCTAAATCCCCCTGTGATGTCTGGATGTGTGCACAGGAGAGCATAGTGGAGGGAAGGCAGGGCTAAGGTGGCAGGGGCTGGTCTGGGGCTGTGAGGGCTTCATCAAACATATGCAGCCAGCATGACTGCTGCTGGGGGGAGCGCAGGGAAGCCGCGCCATCACCCACCTTCCTTCTTCATTCCTG
>NW_009646340.1:1288199-1300061 GCF_000708025.1 Charadrius vociferus | reverse complement strand
CTTAAGCCTGCAGTATCGGCACTGGTTTCTTTTGTCTTTGTCTACCACACACTGCCTGTTAAACCTGGGAAGAAAGAGAGGTGTGAGGAGCAGGAAGGCTGAGCCTGAAGGCAGGACAAGAAAGAGCCCCAAGCTTCAAGGTATGTTCAGAGAAGGTTCCCAGAGGCTCGCCCTGAGAAAGGAGCCCCGATCTGTGCCATTTCCGTGCTTGCGTTAACCTGAGGTTTCTTCTTTGCACTGAACATCTCAGCCCTCTGCTTTACCTCCGGATGTTCAATAAGGATGGGCTAGAGCTCACAGTGGCATGCAGGAGCTCAGGCTGCTGGTCTTACTCACTACCCGCTAGGCAAAGGATGCTCATGATGGACTAACAAGCCCCAGTGAAGTTAAAAGTGTGAGCCAGGAGGGTCAGAGCCAACTTGGTAACCTCTGTTGTAAGTTAGATGCCAGTTAGAAGGGAGGAAGAATGCATTTATTCTGAATGAGGGAAAAAAAAGTGTAAAAGGCTGTTCTTCAGCTAGTAAGGTTAAGAAGTGGGGTTAAGTCCCTGCATCTCTCCAGGACTGTGTCTGGGATCCAGGCAGGTTGGTTCTGACCTCTGGACAGCATTGCTGGTGTGCAAATAACTCTGCAGCCACCTGCGTTTCAGAGAGGACTTGAGAAGCAACCAGTTCCTTCCCTCCGCACTTGTATTACCAAATGCACCACACATGGCAGGGCACACACCGATCTCCCACGTGTGTGGCTCTTGCGTGCAGCACAAGCCTGGTGGCCATTTGCAGCATGCATTTCACTTGCAAATTTGCTCAAATTTACTGTGGATTGATGAAGCTTGCAAAATAAAGACAAAGGCGTACAGGGCTGGGAAAGGGCTCTGTAGCTTTTGAAAAGGCTTGTTTCTACTGTGCTTTTTAACGCCCCAAGCTAAGATTTGCCTGAGTGGGTGCCAGAAAGCAGCTTTTTAAACGTTTCTGTAGCGCTAATTTAAAAGCCCTGGTCTCCAAAGAACAGGGCACCTTGGCTTTTCCCCCGGGAGCTGTGGGGAGGGGGCTCCCTGGGCAGCCAGCTTCAATAACTCTGGGGTGCAAGCAGTAACATGCTTCGTGTGTGCTCACAAACCAGGGGCTTCTTTCTGTCATTCAGATTTTGGAGCTGTGTTGCTGTTCGTGCTCTCCAGTTGGCTGTCAGGCCATCAGGAGTAACTCACCCCAAAAGCCCAAGTGATTTAGGCAGTTTCAGCTGAGGGTTCCTCGATTTCCCCTGTGACCCTCTGTGTCTCAGTTGCTCAGAGCAGCGAGCAGACAGGTCACGGCCGCTGATGGCACAGGAGAGCCGTGGCTACCACCAGTGACACAAGGTGTAGTGCCTGAGTTGCAGGAGCAACATGCATGTCTCATCCACAGAGGCGTGCACGCCACGCTGCCCGGCTTGTCTCCTTAGATGTTCTTTTATCACGTAACAGGCAGTGACAGCATTTTAGGGAGATGGCAGACACGCTTTCATCTCATGCTGGAGAAGGGATGGGAGGCCACTGAAGTGCTCCCAGGGAGTGAGTGGGGTTTGCACTGCACTCAGAGCACAGAGCAGCAAGGTGCTCAGCCCCTCTAATGAATTTCCCCCCCCGACACCACCTTGCTTACTGGTGGTGTAACTTACATCCATGGTCGGCCACATCCATTTGCAAAGAACACATGCTTTGCCCCTACAGAACAGGGTAGGACCTCCCAGGGTACCTCCCCAGTGATCACTGGAGGGCAATCCCAGAGTGAGGGCTGTCTCTCACCCTTCCCACTGGGGGGTGAGGTCAGGGAAGACGGTGGAGGATGCAGGGAGCATGAAGAGGCTGAAGGACCATGCTGCTGTGCTTTGAGGGCTTTGCTGTTGAGCTCCTAGGGACTGTTCTGTCACAGCCACATGACTCTGTCCCCTCTGTCCTTACCTGCAGGAGTACATGTGGTTCTTCCGGACGCTCCTCCTGAAGAAGCCTTTGCAGCCATCGCAGCTGGAAGCCCCGTAATGCTTCCCCGTGGCACGGTCCCCGCAGATGGCACACAGCGCGCTCACCCCAATGCTGTTGGAAGTGTTGAGGTTGGCTGCTTCTGATGGAGACGTGTCTGCTTTGGGAATGACACAGGAAGAAGACAACAGTGAGACAAACAGCCAACGTTTCCTAAGTCAGGTTGCAGTGAGAGACTTGATTTTTGGAGGAACCAGGCAGCTGCAGGCAGGCTGTGCAGCAGAGGGTGGTCAGAGAGGTGTTTGAGGAGTGGTGGGTGCTCCGAGTCTCTTAAGTCACTGCATCTGGAGTGTGGGAAAGCTCCCCGTCTGCCAGGGTGAGACAGGTTTTCCCAAAGGCCTGACTCCAGTGACGCCTTCAGACAAAGCGGAAACCCATTTCCAGGAGTCACAGAGCAGAGCCAAAATTCCTTGGGGATTTGCAGGCGCTTTGGGCTGCAGTAGCGTGGCCAGAGAAAAAGCTGTCGCCGTGTTAAAGCTGAGGTATTACAGCTCAGGGTGAGCAGCTGATTTATTAGGGAGGTGTTTGTGTTACAGCCCCAAAAGAGCCCAAGACAGCCCTGAGCGGACGCTATTAGAGAAATGAGGTGACCAGCTCTCTTTGCTGAAGAGCTTCTCTGCCAGGCATGGAGCTCCAGCCTGCACGGCGGTTCTTCAGGAGAACAAGAGTTTAAGTGCACGACAAACTCAAATGACTTCAGCTGGAAAACTCTTGTGGGCAAACACTACCCGTGCAAGGAAGGACTGGTCAAGCTAACCCCGAAAGAAAGGGTGACGCTATAGCATAGAGGAGGCTGCACACTGGGTATCTTCCAGAGTCTGGTAGCACCACAGCTTAGATTGATGTGTCTTACAGTCCTCGCAGACCAAGGGCGACTGACAATTGCAGGGCTCTTTCAGGAGGATGGGGAATTGCAGCAGCCTCTGCAGGAAAGGACATCTGAAAGGCTCAAAACCATACAAGATCTACGCTAAAACCCCTCCAGCAAGGCAAACAAACCTCAAGGCTGAAGGGATCAGCCCTTAATTCAGTTGATCTAATTGTCCCCTCCCATGCACATTTTCCTGTATCAGCACGGGCGCATTCCCCTGCCTCATTGGAAATCCCGGCTGCAAATGATACCCGGGATCTACAAAGCCATAGAAACCTGCTGGGATTGTAATACTTGAGTCTGCTGGTCCCTGGTCTCTGGGTTTGGCAGGGATGCAGTTAGCTCTCTCCTCGGGAGGGCCACAGCTGCTCCCACTTGGCACCCAGCAGAAAGGGGGCTGGGGGCTATAAAAAGGCTGGTCCCAGCAGGGCTCCCTTTAGCAGCAGGAGCGTGGGTGCCAGGGGAGGCCAAGGCAATGCTGCCTGAGGTAAGGCTACAACTTCAGCATTTATTTTGCAGAGAAAGGGATATTGCGGCAGGTGCCGCACAGCCTCTTCATGCCATCCCTCGGCACGAGTAACTGGGAGAGGATGCTGTGATCCCCAGCAGCGAGCTGGCACGGGGGAATCTTGAGCCAACCCCTTCTCTGGCTCTGGCAGCAGCTTTCGTTTCCTTGCCTGCTTTCTGCCTTTCTAATTCATCGTGTCCCTCCTTTATTTCTTTCCTGAGTCAGTTTGCTGCCTCTCTGTGTCCTTCCCTGGCACACCCTGTCACACAGCCGCATTTCTGTGCATGCAAAGCTCCTCTCTCTGCTCCCGAAGCCCCGAGCTCCTCCTGGGCTCGCTCCGGCTGCCTCTCATCCCTGGGAGCAGCGTGCCTCCAAAAGCCTCCTTCCTCCAAACGCATCCCAAAGGCTGGGCTAGATGGAGGTCATTCCAGAAGGAAAGGTAGATTTCTAGTTTCAGCTAAACATAGGATTTACATGAGAGAGGAAGAGCTGATCTGCCTATAATCTCATTACGTGTGTATCTGTGACAGCCCAGATAAATCCCTTTTTAGCAATATATCATGCTGTAATCAGATGAGCATAGAACAGGAAAAACTGGCACCATTATCAAAGAAATTACAACATCTTAGTCTAATAGCCAACCGACAATGAAATTATTGCCTAATGGATAATTTTCCAATTAAGTTTATTTTGTAGTGGCGGAAATGTGGGCTTCTGGCTGCGGCAGGGAAGGGTGTTTAGTGGGGTTGATTTGGAGCTAAGGTACATAGAGGAAAGAAGAAATCTTACTTAAAATTTGAGTTCTCGCAGTAGAGACTCGCGTTAGGAGGACAGTAGCTCCTCAAGAGGTCCCCAAGCCTGTCTGAACGTGGGATGCATTTGGTCTGTGACAGCAGCAAACTTGATCACTGCTGAGCAGCCACCTCTGGGCTGGAGCTGCACGGGGCAGGGGCTGAGCTCTCTGGTGGTCCCCAGCCAGAAAAGGAGGTAGAGGTTTTGGGGGCAGAGGTGTGGGCAGTTGCCGGAGAGCCGAAGCGGCCCTGGAGGTGAGACCTGCCCCTGGTCTGGAACTGGGCAGAGGAGGAGAGGCGCTGGTGCCTCCTGACCCAGCTGACCCATCCACCCCGAGGGTGTGTTTCATATCACACCTGACCTCATCATATAAAACTGTGGTGTCCCTCTGCCCCATGGAGCCCTCGGCCCCGGGGGAGGCTGAGTCGCAGCAGGAGCTGCTGCGTGCTGGGTGGGAGAGGGGCAGGGAGAGGGAACAAGACTTGGGGCTTTTCCCGGAGGGTCAGATGGGCATTGGCAGAGCTGAAGGGGGCTGCTTTTGGCCCTGAGACCCCTGGATGGGAAGGGACAGCCTGGGGAGAGGAGAAGGGGCTGAGACCCATTGTGGCAGGGGGTGACAGCAGAGCAGAGCCGCTTTGGCACCATGGTGTCATGTCCGTGACGGAGCAGAGCTGTGTGCTGGGGAAGACCCGCACAGGCTGAGAGGGGAGAGCCCACGCTGGTGGCACAGCCCTCCTGGGACAGGGCTGCCCCGTCAGGCTCGGTGACGCAGCAGGCGGGAGGAAAGGACTTGAGGGGGTCATTTCTGCAGCGTGCTTCGTTTAGACATTAACCTCATATTTAGAGAGACTTTAGGGGGGACTTGGAGAGGAATCTCCTGTTATCTCTGAGCATTTAATCACCAGGACTCCGTGGTCCCCAAACGGGTGAGCCAGCATTGCAAATCCTGGTGGGATGTGTGATCCCACCCTCCCGAGGGGACAGAAGCTCTTGTCTGTCCCCACCAGGTCCCCCTGCCCCTCTTCCCAGGGGCTGAGCCTCCTGGCCCCGCAGGGTTCCCCGGGAAGGGGGGGCCACCCTGCACCCCAGCACTGCTCAGGGAAGGACCGTGCTGTGGGGGCAGCGCCTGAATCGCTTCTCATGGTGATTCCCACCCTCGCTGGGCACACATGGCTTTCTGCTCTGGGGAAAAAATGACCTCCAGCTGCTGCTGGGTGCTGCTCGGCCACTGTCTGGTGAGCTGTCAGCAGTGTTTCACCCGGAAACTTTTGGCTGGTCTTTTGGTTGGGGTGTTGGGGAGGTGAGACACCCCCTGTGCTCAGCCCCAGCCCCGGTCCTGGGGCTGAATGTCTGGTGGGGACCTCATTGCGCCCAGCTCCTGACGTGTGCCCGTCCCCAAGGTGTCGGAGCTGCAGGGCACCATCCCGTCCGTGCCGAGCACAGCATTGCTCCGCCACCTCTATTTCTCCCCCGGGGAAGCAGAACCCCTTCAGTGAGCTGCTGGGACCCCATGGCTGACACCCCTGCTGTGTCCCAGCCCTCCCCGGGAGCATTTCGGTGGCCACCCCGGTGAATTCTCCTCCTGCAGCCCCTGGCTCATCCCACCGCAGTGGAGAAGAGAAGACGGAGGGGACTTACCGTTGCCCATAGCCAGCACCTGCATGTTCTCAAACTCCAGAGTGGTATACGCCGGGTCTAGCGCTGCGCTGTAATCTGCCATCTCCATGTCTATTAGGGCTTTGGAAAGGCGCATTATCATCAGCAAACACGGGCCAGATTGTACCGATTCCCTTGTCCGAAGCTATTGGCCCTTCTGCCTCCCTCTGCCTTCACTGCGTCCCCTGTCTGTTGTCTTTTATTTCAAATATTTCTCTGAAAGGATTTGCTGAGCCTCAAGGCCTATACTCCCCGGAGGGGTGGAGGCAGGAGGCAGGGGGTTAATCTTTAATCATCTCACCCACTGCCGAACGCTGCTAAGCTGTTGTTTTTTTTTTTTCTTTTGGTGGAGCAGCAGTGCTTCTTGTTGACTGTTTATTATTGAATCTCGAGGTGCTTTGCCGATCCTGGCGCAGGCAGGACCGCAAGAGCAGGCGCCCACCGCCCAGGGAACACCTTCCCGGGCTATTGACCTTGATGCTGGGCTGCCGGTGTTGGTCTTAATTGTACCTGGGGTGGAAAACTTGGAAAAAAGCCTGCTGGGAGAACAAGGTTGCTCTTCACTTCTGTCATTGCCTTCCCTTCTCCACCGTTGGTTGCCTTCTCCCCCCCCGTTTTCTCTTCTCTCGCTCCCTCCATCCCTCCCACACCTTTTCCTCTTTCTCCCTCCCTGTCAAAGAAGGTCATTGCCTGCCTGGCAATTTACACGTTGCTATGCAAAGTAACGACATACAACTCCTTTTACTTCCCTATAAACTGAGTTTTACAGGGGCTGGATGCCCTATAAAGTGATCCCACTCTGCAGCCATGCCCAAATGGCAAATGGGGCCAGAGGGTGGCACGGCTGTCCTGAGCATCGCTGGGGCTGCTCCTGACTCACTGCCAGAGCCACGCTGTGCCGGACAACCCTTGACCTCGGGTTTTGACTAACATCTTAAAATTTTCATTAGGTATTTTACAATGCAGCAGAGCTTTACTCTGCAGTGAGATTTTTCCCTCTGCAGGTGCCAGGTCTCTGCTGCCGGCACCAACGGTGGCTCTGCCACCTCGGCCGGACCCGGGGTCTGACCCGCTGGTACTGGGCAGGGCGGACCGGAGCGAGCGGCAGAGCTGCCTGCGCTCTCCTTGCTAACCTGGGTGCTCTCCTCCCCAGCTGACCCTGGGAACATCACTCCTCCTCTTTAGACAGGACTGAGATGTTTCAGTGTAATTGCAAGATCAACGCGTGGGAATGTAATCAATCACTGAACGGCATCGGCTGGATGGCGCAAGACAGCAGCAATTAATGGTTTGGTATCAGCTCGCTCTGCGTTGAAAACATCCCCGTGATTTCGCAACCAGCAGTGGGTGACTGAGTCCATAGGCTGCTGATTTGGGCTACCAGCTGGCTTGTATTTCTGCTTCCCAGGCACCCCAATGCAGCCCGGGCCCTGCTGGCACCCCAAGCTGCCCTGGTCATGGTGGCATCACTGTCACAGTGTGACACCGAGGTCTCTGGCTCCGCAACAGCACGTGCAGTGATGCTAGTGACGATTTGCTATTCACATTTTGGGAGAATGAGGGTTTGTTGAAGCAGCCCTTGCTCCTCAAAACTATAACCTACGCAGCACTGCCAAACAGCTCTTCTACCCTAAGGCTACAGGTAAGCAGGAGCGAAGCCAAGCACAGGGGACAGCCCCTGCTTTCTCACTTGGGACTGGTGGTAAACAACCCTGTGCTGCAGAGAAAACAATCATCCGGTCTGTGCTCCCAGGAGAGGGGTCAGAGCTCTCCGCACTCACGTGCCAGTGGCTCTTGCCTTCAGCGGGGCGGTTTCTGCTTCCCAGGCACCCCAATGCAGCCCGGGCCCTGCTGGCACCCCAAGCTGCCCTGGTCATGGTGGCATCACTGTCACAGTGTGACACCGAGGTCTCTGGCTCCGCAACAGCACGTGCAGTGATGCTAGTGACGATTTGCTATTCACATTTTGGGAGAATGAGGGTTTGTTGAAGCAGCCCTTGCTCCTCAAAACTATAACCTACGCAGCACTGCCAAACAGCTCTTCTACCCTAAGGCTACAGGTAAGCAGGAGCGAAGCCAAGCACAGGGGACAGCCCCTGCTTTCTCACTTGGGACTGGTGGTAAACAACCCTGTGCTGCAGAGAAAACAATCATCCGGTCTGTGCTCCCAGGAGAGGGGTCAGAGCTCTCCGCACTCACGTGCCAGTGGCTCTTGCCTTCAGCAGGGGCAGTCCTGAGCCAAAAATTGTTGTTACGATGTGCACACTGGGGTGGGGATGCTCAGGTAGGGCATAGACCCCTCTGGGGCCTCGTCCCGGGGACCTCCATCCCAATCCTGGCCAGGTCACGGTGATCCCTTTGATTAGATAAATGCTACAGACACTAGGTCAAATATGTGCAGGATTTGCCACAGCGTCTAGTAAAATATCGTAAAAGCATGGCCCGTTTTGCCCTGCTCAGCAAAACAGACCTTTTGCTTAAATAGCCTGCTGAGCAAGGAGGGCCGCAGAGGCCGTTCGCTCCCCGGGCAGGAAGGATTAAGAGGACCAGGAATAGAAATCAGAGAGGCAGCGTGTGCGGGAGAGCTGCAGATAAGGAGCGGGGAAGTTTGGAG
The DNA here is from genome assembly GCF_000708025.1 of Charadrius vociferus. Classification (NCBI taxonomy): domain Eukaryota; kingdom Metazoa; phylum Chordata; class Aves; order Charadriiformes; family Charadriidae; genus Charadrius; species Charadrius vociferus. Next base: position 1,291,603 of record NW_009646340.1, on the reverse strand, counting down.
AGCATTAGGTGGCTCACGAGGCTGGGACCATCAATGGGACGTGGCGCTTTCCGCCCCGGGGTCGTGTTGACTGTCGTTTTTTCACTACCGGTGTCCTCTGTCGCTCGCTTGTCTTGGTGTGGAGGTCGAGGACCAAACCAGGCAAGGACACCCCGTGCTTCCTTTGCCCAGGAGATGGGCTTATGATGGAAACACATCCGTTGCTCCCTGGGGACGGTCTGCTGCAGGAGATGGATGTCTCCTCAGGGATGTTCTGCCTGGGGAGTCCTTTTCTCCCCGTGACATCCCTGCATGGTGGGTTTGGGGACAGGTTGGCCATGTAGGCATGGCCTGTACTAGCCAAGCTTTCAGGCCCTCTCCTTTCTCCTCCTGTCTCATATTTTTTGTGCCCTCCACCCACTTTCCTATGCCAGGAGATGGCTGCAAAAAAAGACCATGACAGCTCCAGGTCATGAAGTGTTCTGCACCAAGTGATTATTTAATTTTTATCTGTTTAACAGTAAATCCTTTCCCATGCTGACATATCATGCCACTAATTCTGCCTTATCTATAGATCTCTGACTGGCAAATTCATTCAAAGCAAAAGGGGATTCCCTGAAAATAAGATCCATTCTTCTCAATAAATGAGGACCAGGAATAAAGTATTTAATAGAGCATTTATGGTAGGGATGCCATCAGCTACCATGCTTGCTAGCTCTTCATGTCAAGTGTGTTGAACAGGGTTTGTAGGATCAAAGGATAACAGGTTGGAAGGGACCTCGGGGTCTCTACACCAACCTCCTGCTGGAAGCAGGGCCAGCTGTGAGAGCAGCATGGGTTGCTTAGGGCTTTATCCAGCTGGGTCTTGAACACCTCCAGGGGTGGAGACCACACAACCTCTCTAGACAACTGATGCTTGACTGTCCTTGCGGTGAATAAGTTTATCCTTAGACTCTGTCTGAACCTTCCTCATTTCTGTTTTTATGCCTGTTGCTCTCCTCCCGCCATGCACCCTGGGAGGAGCCTGGCCTCATCTTCTCGATGACCTCCATGTAGGTTACGCTCCTGCGGTTCCTGCTGGCCCATCTCTCCAGCCTGCCCTCCAGTGTATTGACTGGACCCCCCAGTCTGGAGTCACCTGTGGACTTCCTGAGCATGGACAGTGGTCAGGCTGCAGCTGGGACCATGGGACCCTCCTGCCCTTTGCTTTTCTCTCTCATGGCTCTGCACTCTCAAGAAATCCCTGTCAGAAACGCCGGTGCCCAGAGCCAGCAAGGACCAGCCTCGTCCTACATCAGCGATGCCACTGCTGCCCCTTGCAGCCCCCACTCCAGGTTACTCCTTCCATGTCACTCGCAGCTCCAAGGCCACTGCGGGGCTGGAGTGGCTTTTCCTTGGCATGCAAGTGAAGCAGAGATGGGCTCGGGTCTGAAACCTCTCCAGAGCAGGAAAGCCCTGAGCAAGGTTGGGGTCCCTGCTCAGCCACCACCATTTGGCCGAGCAAGCTATTGGGGAAGCACGAAGCCCAGTTACAAGACAAGAACAAAAGTCCCAGGGGAACATCGCTAGTGTAGTCATCTCCACACATGCATAGGTCCCTTCTGCCTTTTTTTTTTTTTTCCCCTTTGAAATTTCAAATTCCAGTTTGTGGACAAAGTCCTGCCTATCTGAGAATATAGATCTCCGACCACTGACCAAACTCCACTCCAAGCAGTTCCGAGGGCTGCTCTTCCCCTTGCCCACGGATGCCTCCACTCAGTTCCCAGATCTGTTGGAATCGCAATGAAACTTTCGTGCCAGAGCAGAGCGTTCGTATGCGCACAAACCGGATTTTGCATGTTTCAACCTTAACCGTAACCAGCAGCTCCCTTTCTCCACATGAAATGGGAAGGACCATCGGGAATAACCAGGTAGGAGCCTTATCACTTCCAATTCATTTGGGCAGCAATTGCAGATAGAAAATGAGAAGGAGAAATAAGGGCTTCCATTGTGCTTATACCAGCAATTTTAGCTCATCATTTAAATTAGGGAAGGGGGAAAAAAAAAGGTAGTTTCAGAGAGGATGGAAAACGAGAGGGAACATGCCTCGTGGAGGCAGAGCCACTCCGTATGGTTAACTGATAACTCCAATTTGCCTCTTCCCTCTCATCTTTTCTGATTCTCCAGATTAAGCTCCGCTATTCTCATGCTAATCATTTCTTGACCTGTTTATTCTGCATTAAAAAATTAACAGAGAGCAGTTTACTGCATGACTTGCTCACACAGAACTGCTACAGATTAGCAGGGAGACTTTAAGCCTCTGTGCAAGGCTTTTGGGTCTGGCAGCCAGTCTGCACAGCTCGAGGATGAGGGTTTTTTTCCTGTTTTTTGAAGAACAGCTTTTTCTAAAGTCAATATAAATCCCCCTCCCTTCGTGCCTTAGGTATATTTGCTCTGTGGCTATTTCCAAATGGGAAAGATAAAGCCAAGGGCTTGTGTTTTGTCAGACTTTTTGTAAACAGGGATATTTAGGCCATGCTGTCAAACCTCTCTGCCTTCTGCCTCGGCATGCCATGAGTCCGGAGCAGAGTTGTCCGTGCGTTAATAAGCAGCTCCGAGGAATTTGGCCGGGGCTGGGGGGCTGCAGGTCAATGTAGCTGAAACAAGCCCCCAGTTCAAGTGGTGGGTCTGTGCCTCCGCTCTGGGCAATCATATGATGGACGCACAGATGGGGTTCTGCTCCCATGTCCGTCCCCAGCAGCAGCGAGAAGCCTCCGGGAAAACTGATGATGCAGCAGAAGTTGTTTAGGGTCTGTTTGCCCCTTGCCAGCCGCATGTGGCATGTCCCTGCCCCAGCAAAACACTTTGTGGAGGTGAACCAGAAAGATCTACCACCTCCACCCAGGGAGGTGGATCAAAAAGATCCAGTCCCAAGAGGCAGGAGGTGACCACAGCCATGTGCCAGACCTGTGCCCGGGTGAAGACACAGGTATTTTATTGTCCTGTTCAACAACAAATTGCTCTTGGTGATTTATTTTCTCCTGCGCTGAAGCGCCTGTCACTGTGGTTGGGACAGATGCTGTTTGGAGCCGGGGGCAATGCCCAGCGCAGGCGATGCCTCAGCAGACCCCGGACACACTGTCGCTGGTGAGCTTGTGACATGTGGTGGCACCCTGGGCTCCCCAGCCTAGCTAAGGGTGACAGCAGCAGCTTCACCGCAACCTCAGGCTATTTCTCACCAATGCCAGTTATCAAAAAGTGGCCAAACCAACCAGAACTGTCCAGGCCCACGGGCCATAAAATCACCATATGGAGAAATAAGGCAGTTTTTGGACATGGGGATGAGACACTTCAAGCGAGGTAGCAGACTCTGCTTGAACTCCTCTCCAAAAGCAACATGTGCATTTCAGCCAAAGCCGGGATGGATGTTGGAGCTGGAGGCAATT
>NW_009646340.1:1278243-1288145 GCF_000708025.1 Charadrius vociferus | reverse complement strand
AAAGATGGGGACAGACAGAGCATTTCAGCATATACTGCTCTAGCGACAACACTGTGTGTGCCTTTCATCCCAGGACCAGAAAGGCGTTTATTATCCTGCCTAACAAAGGCTCTGAACACTCGAGGAAGTAATTATTAGTACTCTCGGGAGCTGTTGTTTTGCAAGGACAGTAAGTTTAAGCTGTTCTCAGAAGGGCGGCTCTGCTCAAGAATGCCGATGCATTTGCTGGTGTGTGTTTGCAATCACTCCGGCTGCGTTGCAGCCCTCAAACACAGCATCTGCCCTCTGGGACCTGCAAGTCGGCACTTGTGACTCTGGAAATCTGGCTGCTGTGTTTTTATGCAAAATCACGCAATGGGCCCAAGGAAGAGGAATTGTTGGATTCATCTGCCATTACACCACAGGCTGCAACTTGGCCCAAGCTACAGCTCCCACCGCTGATCCCACTTGCCCCGTCCAAACCCTACACTACGAACTTCGTACTCCATCCAAACCCCAACCCAACGGAGACCCAGACTCTTTCCAGCAAAACACTCTACTGCCTATTTGGGAGGAAATCCAGAAAAACTCTTGACTTTGCCACGTGCTGGTCCAGATTCACTGTCTATGCTGGCAGATGCTCAGCTCGAATCCAGTGGTTTAAGCCCCATTTAAATGGGGGGACAGAAGCTACGGGGAAGCAGCAGCACTGGAGAGAGGGTTTGCTGCCAGCAACAAGCACTTATTGCCGTCCATCCCTTGCCAGCTCACGCGTTTAGTGTGGCAGGGATCTCAGCAGTCCACGTCTGGATGTGGAGAGAACTTGTTTAGCAGGTGGATACGATCCCTTTGGAACCAAAGTCATCTTGCTGCTTCCCAGGGAAAAGAACCCTACTGAGCCCGCAATCTGGCAGGCAAGCGAGTCTCTCCCTTCACCCCTGCCAGCTCTTTGCAGGGCTTTTAGGTTTCATTGACTTTATATGATCATTATACACACATGAAACAGCCCCTGAATCATTCCAGCTGGTGGAGCAATAGGTGGAGGAGGAGAACAGCCAAAATCAACAGAGGTTACAAAGCAAGTTTTGCTGCTTTTAAACTTTCTTTTCTCTTTTTTGTGAAGGTGGATGCATCAGCGAGCCATGCCTAGAAGTGGTCTCTAGTGGCAGCCGGGGCTCTCGGGATGGGGCCTCGCTAGAAAATTAGGCAAAAGACTGCAAAGCTGTTGGGGGTGGGGAGGGAGAGCTGCAACGGGGCGAGGGTGGCGGGGGGATGGTCTGAGCCCATGTCGAGGGCAAAAAGCATCTTCCTGAAGCCAACAGCCATGGGCTGCTCCAGCTGCGCCCCTCCTGCCCCAGGCTGGCTGGTGGGGTCAGCCCCACCTGGGGAGCTGAGCTTTGGGGGAGCATCTCAGGGAAAGGCCACATGTGTGTCTGACAGGAGGCAGCACGAGGAAGGCGGAAGGCTGATGTAGGTGGGAGCACTGGTCAGGTCTGAACTGGGGAAGGTAGTCTGGGCATGGAACGAAATAAGGAAAAAAAAAAAAAAGAAAAAAGGGTGGTAAGAAATTTGAAATATTCTGGTTCCTGGAGTCAGAAGGAAACCAGTTAGTGTGAAATGCTTTTTCTCTTCAGGAGTGTGCAGAGTGCCTGAATAGCCTGTCTTGTCCCCAGTGTCCTCAATCGCCAGATCACAGTGAGTGCCAGAGGGGTAAGTGGGAGAAAACAGTACTTGGGAGCTCCACATCCCGCAGCTTCGCAGCCCTGCAGCCCGTGGCCACCGCAGCACTCTCCTGTGCAACACAGCCGTCCTGTCTACTGCCACAGAAATGACAAACCACAGCAGAAAGCCAGGTATGGGAACATCGGAGCTTTCCACGTGCAAGGTTTGTTGCATGGGGGACAGTGAGCGGAGGGGATCGCATGTCTCTACAGTCCCATAAACCCACGGCCAGGACACTGCGGTGCCAACTGCCTGGCTCCTGGCTAACGAACAACATGGCAAACTGCTAATTAGCCTTTGAGTATTCGACCTATGTCTCCAAGACAGGATAACACCATTATTTGTCCCTTTACACTCCTGCAGGGCCCAGTGCCATTGGCCTCTTGTATCATAAAGAAATTAAAATATATTATGACCATAAACGACATCATTTGAGGAAACAAACCATTTCTAGCAAACGTATCATGGGACGCTGAAGCCATGAACCTTTCTAAATCAATTGCCAGCTGATAAAGAGCGCAGGTATTTGCTGGGAGCAGCTCCCAGCACGTGGCTCCCAGCGCAGCGCTGACATGGGGAGCTCGTCCGGTGGGATGGTGGCTCGGGGTGCAGACTGCCTCAGGAGGCACAGACCCTACCGCCAGCGCGAGCCCTGCCTGGGGGGGATCGCTCAAGCAAGAGGAACCCCAGGATTTTTGCTGTGCGCCGGAGCTGTGTGGGGTGGTGTTTTGTGGATGAGGCTCTGCGAGGCGCAGCGCTCCGGTGCTGGGGATGCTCAAAACATGTCTGAGTGCCTGTGAAGCCCCCCCCCGCAGCACCCCGAGCCCGGCCAGCCTCCTCGCTGCCTCACCTCCGCGCCTGAGTCCCCCGTGGCTGCTGGGGCCGAGGGGCTGAGCACAGAGCCGGCCGGGGGGGACCTGCACTGGAGGGGACCGCGGAGGGGGACCCAAGAAACCTTTCTAGTTAGAGCTCTGTGCGACCCGTAAGGTTTGCATTGAAACTGCTTTTCTCTTAGTCGCTTTTAAGCTTTCATTATGAGGGCTGGGTGAGTCCTGCTGCAGACGCCTTTGGCCAAGGAGTGGGCAGCAAACAGGGCAGGACTGGAGGTTGTGCTGCACGCTGGCAGGATCCGTCCCCGGGCAGTAATGCCAGACCCGCCAGATGCCGGGAACTGGGCTGAGAACGACCAATTCATTTCCCAAATGGTGTGGGCAGTCACCGGGGTGTCTGTGGGACACCAGCCCGGCTCCACCACCTCTTCCCTCAGGGGGTCACAGCACCCGCTCCACCGTGCCTCCCGTGTTGGGGTGTCCCTGTGCCCCAGAACCGAGGTGGGGTGTCTCTCTGCCCCAGAACCGAGCTTGGGGACATCAGCTCTCACCACCCCCAAACCTGGCATGTTCACTCTGCGCAAAGCAAACCAGAAACCAGAGACTTGGGGGTCCCCTCAGATGGGGACCAGCAGTACGTATGTGGGGTATGAGCATATTTCGGCTGCCCCGAAACCCCACGGGCAGGGTTGCCAATGCCCTTCGGTCACAGAAACTCCTCAGCGCTGACTACGCAGCTCCTTCTCTCCCCGCTGCGAGTGCCAGGGGGGAGCGCGGGGGGTACCTGGTGTTTCCTGGAGCAGGTCGTATCTGCTGCCATTCATCTTCCAGGGATGCTCAGCTCCGCGGGCAGAGCTAGGGGAGTCTCGCCCTCGGACCGGGCCGTCCAGCCGGCGAGACCCCCGCGGGCTGCGGGGCACGAGCCATGCCCGGGAGCTGGCTGCGGTGCGGCGGCAGGGACCGGCTAATCCCTTAATGCTGGTCACAATGAGATTTGATGGGGAGCAGGAGTTTGTGCCGCAGAGCCACAGGTTTTAAAGGGTTCTGGCCACTACCCGGAGGGGAATTATAAGGTGGCTCCGGGTTTGCGCCCCACTGCTGGTGCCCTCAGCGATGCCTGTGGCTTTCTGCGCCACCTTTCCGAGGTGCCCTCACCTTGGCCTCTGGCCTGCCGCTGCGTTTCTGGGGGGCAGGGGGCTGCACATGCAGCTCTAGAGGCTGCTCCAGAAAACGTGCCTTGGTATGTTAAACACGGGGAGCGGGTCTGACTCCCCCTCCGGGGAGAGGCTGGCCGCTTTCACTTTAAAATGTTTCTATATAAATACCCAGAACAGCCTATCCTTGAGAAACAACCTTTGTCTCCCCTCCCAGCTGCCGTCAGGACGTGCGAGGGCCGGCAGAAGTGAGGATGAAGCAGGGCAGCAGGCGGGAGCCGCACACATGGTGCTCCCCATCTTTTGGGCAGCCCGGAGCTTTGTGCCCTGCAGAGCATCTCCAGCGGTTCAAACCACCCCGGGGGCATCGCTGTTGGAGTTTGCCCACGGCTCCTCGGGGAACCTGCCTGCTCTGTGCCTCTTCCCATCCCCTCCCAAGGAAACCGGGACCCAGAAAACTCTCAGGGCTGAGATTTCGTAATCGATTGGGCACATTGGTCCTGTCTATGGGGAATCCAGGAGATTTCAGCTAGTGCCTTGCAGGCAAACCCGGCAGGAAGAAAAGGGGTTTTCCAACTGCCGGGCTATAAGAAAACCCTCTCTGCCACCACAGCACTGCACCCTCTACTTTTTTTTTTTTTTTTCTGGAGATGAAGCCTCTGTGACACTCTCGTGTTGACTCGTTTGGCCCCGGTCCAGAGGGGAGCGCCGATGCTGCTGAGCACCGAGCTTGTCCTCCTGGGCAGGGAGTGTGTGCTGGCATGTGCGTCCCTGCTTAGCCAGGAGGAGGAAAATTAGGTGAGGGAATAGTGTGGCACTTCATTGGGTTTTCACAGGTGCCGAGCAATGAATTGAACGCCAAAAGGGAGAACAGGGCGCCTTTGCAATGCAGCCCTGTGCTGCATGGCCGTGGCCCTGACCACGGCGGGGAGCGAGCATGGCCTCGTGCAGCCTCTGTGCCTGAAGGAACTGCCTGCGGGGCCAAGCCCATCTGAAACACCCATTTTCCTGCACTTTCCTTCCTCCTCGGATAGCCTTCCTCCTGCCCAGCCCCCCTCTGCTTTCGCTGTGCCAAGGAGGAGACAGTTCATTCCTGCCCTCCGGAGACATGGGACCCCAAGTGCCATCTCAAAGGCACAAGTCCAACAGAGCAAAACCCTTCCTAAACAGTTCCCATCCTGTCCCTGCGAGCCCGTGCTGCCAGCCCGTGCTACTGGGGTTTGTTCGAATTAGTTCGGAGTACGCACGGCTCCCAGCAGCTTCCAGAAGGCTCCTGCCGGATCGGGGATGGGGAATGACCCAGCAGGTCCCTGCCTCAGCTCCGTGCCCTGGAAGGGGTGTGCTGGCGATGGGGCAGATGCCCAGCGTGCCCACCCAGGGCCAGGAGAAGCACCGAGGGCAGGACTGGGTCTGAACTGGGCATAACTCCATGACACCTCCCTTCACCCCTCTGTTTCCTCATCGGTTTTAACGCCCGTAGGAGGGAAACACACCCAGGTCAACAGAGGTTTCTCCCAGACGGTGGCAGTCCCAGGGCACACACCCACGGACGAGCCATGGGCAGCACCCGGCTCTGCTTCCACCAGGGTGTCCATGAGGTGACAAAGCCACCACCTCCGTCCCGCCACCATTTAGTCCTTGAAGGCAGGAGACTCCAGGCAGAGGAGCAGCCAGAGCTGTGGGTCTGAAGCCCGGCTGTTTGCCCCTCCTGCCTCCTTATCCCACCCTTCATTTCCCGGTGCCACCTTGCCCGGTCGGTGCCGGGCTCTCTGCGTGGGCTGGATCCTGGGTGCCCATCGGTGCCTTCTCTGCTCCCCCCTGTGGCAGCATCCTGACCGGGCTGAGCCTGCCCATCCTTGGGACAGGACCTGATCCTGCTCACGAGCCACGGTGACTGCAAACAAGAGGCCACACAGTGAGCTGGATGGGGACCCACAGCACAGGCAGGTTTTTTTTTTTCTTTGGGGGTGTTGTTTTTTTATGCCTTCTGCTGACCCCCGCAGTGTTGCCCTGTCCATTAACCTGACACCCTGCCCAGCCTCACAGTCCATAGCCAAATTTCCTTGGGCAACATTAGCACCAGTGAATCCTCTTCCCGAGCTGGACTGCTGCTTTTCACTGGGGGCAGTGGTGTGGACCCTGCGATCCCAATGGACATGATGGGTGGGATGCAGGACTTGCCCAGTAGGCTGGAAACGGTGGGCAGGCTGGCGCACTGGAGATGAGGAGCAGCAGCAGCTCTTATCACAGGGCATCAAGGCTTTGGGGACCGTGTGGCAAAATGAAAAGCCTCCCCTGGGAGCAGAGTGGGGAGAAGGGGCCGAGCGGGCCGGGAGGAGCCAGGCTCTGCAGTCTCCATGAATGGTGCTGGGCCATAAACGCGGCGCGGTGGCTGTCGTTTATGTGTCGGCAAACACATCGAGTGGGCTCGACTATTGATTCTGACTGTATAAAAGAGTGTTGTGGCACTTGTTCAGGTTTGCGCAGGTTTTACAGCTCTTGTTCTAAGAAGTGCATATGTATTTGGTTTTGCTCCTTCCTTCAGGTCTATCTGTTGACATTGGCTCTCTTAACCAGAGCGTTGGGCCATGCCAGGAAGCTGAGTGTACGGCTCTCCCTGCGTTTCCCACTTTCCCAGGAGCTATCACCTATAAAATCTCACGCACACACCCATGGCCAGGACAGGTTTCTGGTGCAGAGGCAGGTGAAAGGTGCCCGCTGGTCCCATGTTGGTGGGTTCAGGTGCCCCCTGCTCGGTGGCAGGAGCTGAGCCACCCATCCTGATGGATGAGTCTTAGGGTGGGTGGGCAAAGCCATGGGTAATGTGCTGCCCTGGGCAGCCTGGGGCAGGATGGGCAAGGTGAGAGATCTGTAGGGCTGTGATGAAAATCGGGCTGTCGAACCAGCCTGGAAATCCAGAGAAGGAGAAGGAGTCAGAGCTCCCAGAGCATCATCACCAAGGAGATTGTGGTGACACATAGCAGAAGGCACATGGTATCGCCCCTTCCCCATCTCCAGTCCTTTTCCCAGTGGGAGATGCCAGCACCGGCTGAGCCTACTGGGACACCTTGGTGCTGGAGGCTCAGAGGGCTTGAGCCCACGGTGATGGTCCTCATCTGTCTCAGTACCGGAGCTCCTGGTACCGCAGGGCCGCAGCTAGAGTCCCTCCAGAGGCTGCAGCCTTTTGGGGTAGAAAATCTGGTTCAGCCATGCAGACCCCCGGTGTTTTGGAGCCAGGATACATCTGCTCCTCATCTGCTGGTGCCTTTCCACGAGCCACTCACTCATCATGGGGCTGCTCCTCTTGCACGTTTGGTGCATTACCCAGAGCACACCATTATTTTTTGAGGCATGTATTTCCTGAAGGGATTTGCTGGGTCATTTCTGTTGATGCTCAGGCTGAAGTTTGGACAGGAGCCGTTCCTGGGAGTAATTGCTTCTGGGACATGGCTTAGCTCGGAAGCCCCGGCGGGGATGTGTTGCCTCTGCCCAGCACAGAGCTGTCAGCCCTGGGTTCCCGATACAGCCACTACCTCGAAATTTGCCTTCCATGAAAATTCTGCAACATTTGCTGTTTCCACAAACGTTTCTGCCAAGATTCTTGTTTGCTTGAATATTTGAGGAAAGCAAACAGAGAAGGAGCCCGAACACAAACAGTCACGGACCTTTTTTTGCAGTCTTTGCCCCGTTCTGACCCCAAGCCCGTCAGCAGAGACACTTGCAGGTGTCCCCCCGGCCTGACGTACCCCTTGGCTCTGCCCTGTGCACTGCCCCGTCCCCCGCTGCTGGCCCCACTCCTGCTGCAAATATTGCTGTATTTAAAGAAAAATTGCCCAGACCTTGCTGTATGCAGGACCACCACCGCTCACCACCCCTTTGCACTCATTTTACAGTAAATAATTTTTTAATGCCATTTGCGAGATGTCAGCAGAAGAATAACCGAGCGTGTCTGACTCGCAGTCCTACACCTGCGCTGCGGAGCTCAAAATAGCTCTCAGATGCTCCTCAAACCTTCCCCAGCCCTGTGCTGCTCACCTCCCAGAGCCGGAGCTCGTTGCCCACGGATAGCAGCCCTCTGTGCTCACTCCCTCTTATAAAAATACCATCATGTTTTCAAGCGAAGCCGAAGATGAGGGTGTGCTGCTGCTGGCCCGATAAGCGGCCGGGGTGAGGCGGCTGCCCCGGTGCGGCCAAGTCGCAGCCCTGCGGGGAAGCGCAGCCCCTCCACAACACTGAGCAGCATCCCTGCAGCCCCCCGCACCCGGGGGGGAGCATCCCCAGCTCTGCCCCAAGGAATCCTCCACCAAGCACCAGCAAACAGCACTTGGGATCAGGCCACAGCAGCTAAAGCAGCGATTGCCCCTTTTCACCCCATCTGAATACCAGCACTTATTTCTAGGTGTGGCAAGACCCTGCTCAGCCATTTCTTGCTGTGGTAAGTGCTGACCCTGCCAAAACCGGTGTTACGGCCACCCCCAACAACCAGTGGGGATGGTCCTAACACCCACTGACCCCCAACAGCCTCCGGGCCATGGACACAGAGCACAAGGAGTAAACAGAGGAATTAAATAGCAGCTGACATGAGAAATCAAGGGGAAAAAGTTCAGTTTGGGTCATATCTAGGGGAAAGCTATAAAAAACTAGATCCAGTTGGCAACGAAAAATAATCGCTTCACAGTGAAAAATAAAAATATTTAGAAATTCTGCCCCTTTTTATGTTCTTCAGCTGAAACTATTCACTACAGCTGACCAAAAAGCCTGAGCAGCTCTGACGTCTCACATTTTTCAGCGAATTTCCAAAGCTGCTTTACGGAGCTGCCCCCGATCATGTGCCGGTCCCTGCTGTAACCACTGGCCCTGGGGATCCCTGGCTCCGAGAGCCACTTCCAAAATATGAAGGAGCGGCGCTGCCTGCACTGGGATCGAGGGCAATTGCCTGGATTGTGCCCAGGTCTCATCAGGAGGGTAAAGCTGGAGCCAGGGGCTCGTTGCCTCCTCGCTGCCCAGGAGGGCACTGTCCCCTTGCCCCCTCTCCATCCCTACCCTCTTGCACACCCATTTGCAGCGCCCCGCAGGGATTTAGCACCAGCGTGCCCAGAGGAGCCCTTTCCAGCTCACAGCCCATCCTCAGCGGGTGCTGGTGAGGATGCTGAACGTGTCCCCAGCCCCACAGCACTCCAGGAGCTACGGCATCGCTCCCCTCTTGCCCAGGGACCCATGCAGGGTGCTGGGGACAGGGGGGACAGGACACCTTTTTCACTGCCCAGCACAGTGTCCTCCAAGTCCTTTAGACAATGCACAGGTCTGATGAGAGGGAAATGAGTGTCCTTAAGGTATGGTACAGGGGGAATGCCAGCCGCAATTTGGGGCAGGGTGGATGGGGAGGGTTGCAGTAACTGCAGCGGGGGGGACAGCCCACTTCTGGTCTCACTGCTGCCATCGCTGCAAAGAGGAGGCTAGACCCGCTCACCATCCCGAGGCCGAGTGCTGGCACCCAGCTTTCCCCTTAGAATACAGCCCTGCCTTCAAATGAGGCTGAAGCCTTTTGAGATAGTTAGGGAGATGGAAAAATCAGAAAATCTTTCCATTGATCAAGGGAAACTGCAAACAACTGTATGACCCCTCCAAGGCTGACGGCTCATCTGGTGGAACCTGGTGTGCATCCACCGGCTGAGCACTGGCAATGCCAGTGCAATGCCAGCTGGAGTGGCCCGTACCGCCAAGGGCCGGGAGCCAGCTGGCCACGTGGGCAGCGCTGGTGGGCACAGCAGGGGCTCAGCACCCACTGCTGCGGGGAGCACCCCCATTGCTGTGCAAGGGAAGAAACTTCTTGGTGACCATGGGAAGGGTTTGGCTACCACTTTGCTGTCTGCCCCATAGCACATCCCGGCTGCTGTGCCCAGCCCCAGCCCAGCCCCATCCCCATCCCCATCCATCCCCATCCCCATCCCATCCCCACGGTGCTGCAGGCTCCCAGGGAAGCCAGTCACTGCCCAGACCCCATCCCACCAGCCCTTTCTCGCTTCTATTTGGATAACTTTTTCACCCGTTTTATTTATGAGGACTCCCCTCCTTCTGCCAACACTCTGAGTTTCCTCTCGCTTTGGTCTAGGAGGCCCATCTCGCTTTTTTATTCTTCTTATTTTTCTCTCTCCCCCTTGCAAGGCCCCAGGCTCGGCAGCCCGGCCCCGTGGCAGGCAGCGGCTGCCGGCCGGAG
>NW_009646340.1:1273594-1278218 GCF_000708025.1 Charadrius vociferus | reverse complement strand
AGCGGCCGCAGGTGGGACCTGCAGCGATTCTTCCCCAGCTGCTCCACAGCACCCAGCTCAGCCCGTGGCTCAGTCGCTGACCCTCAGGCTGAAAAATTAGACGACAATCAGATTTAAAAAAAAAAAAAAAATCAGGAGAAATTTAACCATGGAAATTTTTATCTGCCTGTGTTTAAGGTCAGCGATGTGCCAGGGCTGGCAAGCAGCTGCTCGCATTAGAGCCAGCTGCAAGAGGGCAGCACAACTTAATCATAAGTGCTTAAGGAGCTTGTTCAGCTCCTTGTGTTGCATCTATCAGACAAAGCCTGTTGCTCGCTGCAGAGGTGAAGCTGGCTTTGCACATTCGGGCAAAGCAGGACACAGGCACCCTGGATTTGGGAACACCCAGACCCGGCCTCTCTGCACTGCGGTGTCTCTCCGACTGACGGGATTATCACTTGAGTCTCCCCTTCTCCTGCAGATGAAGGACAAGTCAGTCCCTGAGAGCCAGGGGGTCAGGAGATGAGACATGCGGGGCTTCAGCCTGGAGGATGCTCAGCGCCTGCTTCAGCAGGGCCAGCCCACAGAGGTGCCCTTGCTCCAGGATCCATCCCTCTGTACATCTCAGAGGCACCAAGCCTTCGCTCTACCTGCTCACGAGCAGCCTTCATCACGTGGCTCCTTCCACACTGTCTGAGCAGCACCAGCTGGACGCAAAACAACAACCTGCACTGAACAGACCAAAAACTCGGCATTTTTCTCAGTCTGGCTTTATGTGAGGCCCCGTCCTGCCTTGCTGGCTCCTGCGCCTCAGAGCTGCAGGTGATGGGAGCTCCTCCAGAGCCCCGGCTCCTGCGAGCCTGGGACGTACAAACAAGCAACCCAGTAAAAACGGACTAAACCTCAGCACTTCATAACTGCTTATCTGTAGCTCCCTACTCCAGCGCAGCCCAGTGATGCTATTGCACATCCTATGCAATTCCTATTTCCATTGCAGTGGACCCAACAAAATGCCAATGAGCGCCATGTCTGGCCACGGCTCACTGTGGGGCCATGTGAGCTAAAATTAAGGCGATCTGGAGAGTGCTGGGGGCTGGGGCAAGGAGGCACGGGACCTTGCTGCAGCATAGATGCCCAGCACAGGGGCGGGTTAGGGCCGGAGGCAGTACCCATAGGATGCTGCAGGCCTGGAGCAAGAGAAGCCACCGTCCAGAACGGGGCCATGAGCAAAGTGCGAGGAGGTGGCCTGGGAGCCCCACAAGCCCTCCTGCGGCCTGGCTGCAGCACACACGGTGGCTGGAGCCTGGGCTGGTGGGGCTGGGTGTGCTCATGGGTGGAGTGTGGTAAAGAAGAAGAGGAGCAGGACATGAAAAATACAGTGAGGAGAGGCAAGATAGCATGATGGAGAGCCATGGGACATGCTGGAGAGCCACAGGGTATGATGGAGAGCCAGGGGAAGTGATGGAGAGCCATGGAGAGTGATGGAGAGCCACAAGGAAGTGATGGAGAACCACGAGGAAGTGATGGAGAGCCATGCGGAGTGATGGAGAGCCATGAGGATGTGATGGAGAACCTTGTAACCGTGAGACCTCATCTGCTGGGGCCCCACTCTGCACCCTAGCCATGCCAAGGGAACTGGGGTTCCCAGATCACATGGGACCTAACCAGCCCCAGCCGCTCACCCTGCAGGGAAGCTGCAGAATGGGCACAGTTGGACCCATCCTGAGGGTAATGTTGGGCTGACAGCAGCCTGAGCGGGGGGACCCATCCGCCGATGCCCATACGGGTTTGTTGGCCATTGGCACCCAGCACAGCCAAGGAGAGCTGTGGCGCTGGGCTGCCCCAGGCTGGTACCCGCTGTGCCACCCAGGGAGCACGGGCACGGGCCTGGCGAGCATCCCCCTGAGGCTGGGATGCCCCGGGCAGCAGCCAGCTCCCTGATGCTCCGCACCGCAGAGACTGGAGGCTGCCGTTCGTCCGGGCACTACAGTCCCTGCTGGGAAACCTTCCCAGCATCACCACCAGCCCGGCCCCGGCCCTCGGCGAGAGCGACAGCGCTGGCAGGCACCCGCTGTGCCCGGTCCTGCAGCCCGGGTGTGCCCCCGGCCATTTTTCCCCGCAGCAGCCCCTCTGCCAGCGGGTCGGACCTCAGCCACGTGCCTTCTTCTTTGAGCCAAGCAGAGTGAAAGAGAGAAAATACACAGATATGTAGGTATATTATATAAAAAAATAGTCGGGGACCCTTTTTCTGCCTCCATCTCCAGCCTTTGCAGGTGCCTGAGCCGGCGAGGGGCCGGGCAGCGCGGTGGGGCCGGGACGTGGGGCCGGGAGCTGCTGCCCGCTCCCAGCCCCGCTTCCCACGAGCGACGCCAGGACAGCAGCGCGGGCGATGGAAACGCTGTACTCACCATATGGAGCCTCCATCTTAGCGCTTAGCTGGGTGCTTACATTGACCATGTCTCGCCGGCTACTGCTATGGGGACTTGGGGCGAAAACCAGAGGAAGTGGAGGAATAAAAAAGAAATCTAAATAAATAAATAAAAATGTCTTTCACTAAGGAACTAGGTGAAGGCAGGAGGGAGTGCGAGAGGCAGGGCGAGGAAACCTGCCTCTCCTGTTATCTTATTGATTCGCTTAATCAGGGCTAATGTGGGTGGAGATGTTAAATAGTAACCAAGCTCTTATGGAAACCAATCTGCAAGGTGCCGTTGCTGTAGCTATAGTAACTGCTGCCAAGCTAGAAACTCAAACACAGCTTTTACTGGACTCTTTTGGGGCTCCCGTTTCCACCCGGTGTCAAGGCCGGGGCAGCCACCAGGCTGGGGTTCACCCCTGGCCGTGGGGGGGGACAGGGTGGCCGGATCCGGCTCCGCAGCGCCCCGGGTGCTGCCGGATTTTGTGCTGTCGCCCACCCGTGATGGGCAAACCAGGGCTGAGCCTGCCTGCGGGCAAGGGGCTCACCTTGCCTGCGGGTGAGGGGCCATGGGGTGAGCCGGGGGGGCTGGCACACGCCGGCGCGGGAAGAGCAGAGCCCGGCCGAGGCACAAGGGGCGAAACGCCCCAGCCGTGGGTCGGGGCTCGTCCCCTCGGTGCGAAACCAGAGGGGTCGTGTGGGGATGGGCAGCCACACGGATGCTGTGGTGGGATGCGGGGTGGTACCCTGAGCACGGGGCTGGGGCGCAGGGTGTTTACCGCTCCCCCTTGCCCCGCTCTGCTCCTCAAATCGGGGGGACCCGCAGGGTGCCGCAGACCCTCATGGCCATCTGTGCCCTCTCCTGGCCTGCAGCACCCGGGTGAAGCCCCATGGTCCAGGGCATGCAGATGCAGTCCCTGACCTTGAGGCAGAGCCCCTGTGCTGCTGGTGGCTCCATAGCAGGAGCAGCCCCTGCTCCGGGGGGCTGCGCTGAGGGAAGCAGGGCCATGTGTTGCCAAGATGATGCCAAATATATGGGGGACCCAGAGCTGGAGCTGAAAGAGTGATCGGCCGGTGTCACAGGTCCTCCTGTACATCTCAGGAAAGGGCTGGGTGAAGGCACCGAGGGGTCCCTGCCAATCCTGGGACCAACCAGCACCCCAGGTATTGAAACCCTGCAGCCCCGAGGGGACAAAATTAGGGACATCTGCTCCTCTGGATGGGAAAGCACATCCCAAGGGAGCGTGTGGGGATAAGCGGGGAGGGGGGTCCCAGGATGTGGTGGGCTGCGGCGCAGGAATCCGCAACTGGGAACTCAGACCCAAAGCCTGGCAATTTGGGGACCCCTGAGTTTGCTGAGTGGTCCTGGAGAGGGAGGGGATGTGGATAACGGGGTACTCAGTAGCACTGGAGGGGAGGCAGAGCAGTGGGGCGGCGTGGGGCAGCCTGGGTGGGACAAGGAGCTCCTGGCTCTCCAGCATCATCATCACCAGGTGTCCCAGCAGTGCTGGCTTCTCCCACACGATGGAGCAAAGCGCCCGGGCATCTCCTGCAGCTGTGGCCCATGGCTGGTGGCCTCACCGAGGGCTTCTGCACCTCTTCGCTGTTTACCCGCAAAACCGGAGGAAAGGCACCAGCTCGGTGTTACCCCGAGGCTCCGGGCTGCGAGTGAGGGAGGACCGACACGAGCATCAGGAGTCTCCAGGCTGCTTTATTCGGGGGCTCAGAGCCAGCGGCCCCGTGGCCAAAGGGGCTGCCAAGGAGCAGGGGGCACGCTCGGAGCTCCCCACTGCTCCTCCAGCCTCTCGCCATGAGGGGAGCACGTTGGTATTCGCTTACCCCAGCCTGTGCTTTAGCACGGGTGGGGGTCAGCGGGGAAAGCCCCCGATCCCGCAGAGCAGGGACCATACCAGCCGGCCCCGCTCCCTCCACACACCCCCAAACCATTCCAATTTCAGGAAATAGGGACCTGAACTATCCCTATTCCCCCCAAAGTGGGAAGCAGCCGGAAAATGTGAGCGCTGCTGGAGAGGTGTGTTAAAAAAGCAGTTTCCTACATGGTACTAGGGATGAAGCAGGTTGGACAGTCGGGCTGTCGGGGGGGTCAGTGTTATAAATAATTCTGGTTCACCCCATGCCCACTCCTGGGGGCTTCCTCGCAGGGCTGCAGCCCTAGAACCAGCTGACTTGGTTGGATTTGAGTCCAGTGAAGCACATGTTGTTGGAGCAGCC
>NW_009646340.1:1272343-1273559 GCF_000708025.1 Charadrius vociferus | reverse complement strand
GCCGTAGGCTGGGGGCAGGCTGAGCACGGCCGCCCCACCTTGTATGGCGCTTCTCCCAGCCAGTTGCCCCTAAAAAGAGAGGAGAGCATCACCTCTGAGCACCCTCCCCTCGCTGCTGACACTGGAGCAGGGAGGCAGGATGGCAGCCGGGGGGAGGACTTCCTTCCATGCACTTACTTGATGGCGTAGTTGCAGACGAGGAGGACGGCGTGCCGCCACGTGCTGCCCCACACCTGCACGTTGGCACAGGCGCTGAGGGCGCAGCCCAGGCGGCTGGAGGATGCCCACACCATCTGCCCCGGGACAGAGAACAGGCGCTGTTGGCGACCGCCTGCAACAGGGGTCCCACAGCCGGTCACCCTGGGACCCCAGCACAGGGCTCCGTCCCACCAGGGAATCGCATCCCGGCTGCCCGGATTTCTCAGGCTGGATGCTGTGCCCATCACAGGCAGTGCTTTGTCACCAGAGGGTGATTTCTCACTGTCCATATTCTGCCTGCAGCCTGTGCTGCTCTGCAAGGGGCTGCCTCGCCAAGCTCGCTTAAATGAGCAGCAGAGTCTGGGTCACTTCTCTGATTTACCTAAATTAATTCCCAGACCTCACCAGTAGCTTACCCTGCACACGGGGAGGTGAAACAGAAACAGAAGCTCCTCTTAAAGCCTCTCCAGGATGAATGTCTTCCTTAAAAAATGTATCATCTTGCCCATTTGCAACCAGGAGCATCCCTGAGCATCCCCATGGATGAGCCACACAGGGGTGCAGATGCTCGGGTAAAGGTTGGAGCCACGCAGAGGAGGTAATTAGGGGCAGGCACAGCTTTGCCACCGAGCAGGGGAGCAGAGGGAGGTTTTCCACCTTGTGCCAGCCAGGCTACCGGTGAATGTTCTGGGGGACGAAGGGGCTGCCGTCCCAGGGAGCCGGACACAGCTGGGCACTATAAAGCCACTCCATCACAGAGGAGAGGACTCATGCTCAGCAAAAGCACAAAGGGGCTTTTTTTTTTTTTTTTTCCTCTCTTCACTACCTTTGAGGTGCCAATGGGGTAATAAAGCGAAAAAGGCCAAAGCAGGAAAAAAAAGCTTTAAAAGAACGAAGAGCTCCCAGCCAAGTGGCCAGAAGGTGCCAGCTGCACTTCAGCAGGCTGGAAGCCCCCGGGACCTCCATGCAAGCGCCCTGATTCCCGCAGGGGCCCAGGGTGGGAGGGCATCGCTGGCGG
>NW_009646340.1:1270608-1272128 GCF_000708025.1 Charadrius vociferus | reverse complement strand
GGGGGTTGCACACGCGGGGGTGGGGGAAGGAGTAGTGCTGCTTCTCCTGGTGCCATGATTTCACCATGTCCACGACAGAGCGGTACCTGCAAAAGGTGCTGTGCGTAAGGTGGACCCCCTCCTCTTCAGAGGTCATGGGCGAGGGAGAGGAGGGGGAGGAAGGCTCCACGTAGGGGGAATGGGGGAGAGAAGTGGGATGGAACGGGGGCAATGATGTCCTTCTGCCAAGTCGGCTTGTGCCCAAGGCCACCTGAGCACTCAGCTGCATGGTGGAGATCCAGGACCCACATCCCACTTGTCCATGTGCCTGGCAGAGAGAGGATTAATGCCATACTCCCCAGATAAGCACCTCTGGTTTCCCACATCTACCCTGCTGCAAGAGCTGGACCTTCCTCTCCCGGGGGGCTTGATGTGCCTGTTGGTTGCACCCCAGTCCTCTGCAACCCGAGCTCAGAACCTCTCTGCTGCTCGACCGAAGGGCTGCTGCCCCTACTCCTCCAGCATCGTGGGGTGCAGGGGGTCCCCAGGAGCACTCACCTGCCCGAGTGGATGGAGAGGTTCTGCCCCATGTATTTCATCAGCTGGGGGGGCCCGTGGTCCCACAGGCAGCGCGCAGCCCATGCCTCCGCCGCCCTGGCCAGCCGCTCGTCCCACACCTGGCCAGGAGGAAAGGAAAAGGGCAGGCAGGGATTTCGGGTGCCCAGAGGAGAGAAGAGGAGAAACCCACTCCTCTGGGCTCAGGGTGTGTTTCTGAGCACCCATGGGTGTCCAAAATGTATGGCTCATGCATCGGGCTGGGAAAAGCCTGCAGGGAGCAGGGCAGAGTGTCCAGGAACGATGAGCAGTCCCAACTGCCCACCACAGCTCCTGGGCACAGAGAGTGCCTGCTCCCCGGGCAGAGCATCGGTGCCCTGAAGTGGTGCAAGCCCCGTGGGTGTGATTCCTGCGGGAAATCAGCTCTTTTGCAGAAGATGGAGCAGAATCCGGGGGTGACACCCCACAGCCCTGTGCTGCCACTGCAGCTCACAACCGTCCCCAGCCCTCCACCGCAGCCCTGGCCACAGGCTAACCGGTGAGGACAGCTGGTTTCTTCATGCATTATTTAAGGGTTTCTTACCCATCCTGAACTGCTTTGGGGAGATGCCTGAGAGAGATACTTTGGAAGGCAGGAATTTAGGCTGAGCAAGAAGCGGCGCAGGATGCTTCCGGGCATGTCTGACCTGCTGTGGTACCCAGCAAGCTGGGATGCCACTTGTCTTGCCAAACCAGCATCCAGAGACCACCCAGCCACTCCATCGGAGCTCCGGTTCCCTCCCTGGGAGCAGAGCAGCATGTGGCACCTTCTGCCCCACGGGTCCCACTCTGTGCCGACTGAAATCCCTCCTCTTGGTGGCTCCCCATTTCTCCTCCCTTTAGGGCTGGAGCTTAGGAGCTCCAAGCAGGGTGGTGACAACCTGGGGAAAGCTCTGCCCTGGGTGGCCCGTGTCCAGAGGAGGGGCCCGACCCTGTGAGGCTGCTTG
>NW_009646340.1:1256125-1270531 GCF_000708025.1 Charadrius vociferus | reverse complement strand
ACACTGGAGCTTGGGATGCGGTCGTCCCTCCCAGCTACAGTTAGGGGAAATGCTCCCACCTGGGTTTTGGGTTGGGACCTGAGCTTTTCATGCTTGTAACCACCTCCCTTCCCCTAATGCTACCTCTGCAGCTTGGCTGGATGGATCCTGCCATCCCGCAACCAGCAAGCTCCCAGACGTCCCAGGCATAGGACCAGTGGTGCCACCGGGTGGAAACATCACCCTGCTGGGACTCCATCCCTTGTGCGCAGAGGCTGCATGGGTCTGCGCTCCACCAGGGATGCAAAACGTCCCCTGGGACAGGCGTTCATCTGCAAATTGGGTGCAGCACCCTGACATACCAGTGTGTGGGTGTCCTGTCCCTACCAGGTTGGGTGCCCACATCATGGGTGAGCCCCTCCACCCCACCGCAGCAGCCAGGAGCTGTGGACCCACAAACACCCTGCCGGAGCCCGACTCACCATATACTCCATGTTGGCGGCGGGGGGGGACACCTGTGCCCGCACTTGGTTGTGGTAGTCCAAAATGACGCTCATGTCGCGGGGGGAGAGGTATCGCTTCCGACGGCTGCGGGGGACCCCCACGCCCCACAACAGGCCCGCAGCTCTGCCCTCCGGGGGGGACAGCAGCTCGGTGGCGTTGGGCAGCAGGAAGGAGCTGGACTGCTGTGACATCCAGAAGCCCAAGGCAGTGAGGTACAGGTGCAAGTGGAGCACAGTCATGCTAGCCCGGCCGGCGGGATCGGCTGGCGGCTGTCAGCTCCCGCACGGAGTTAAGCAAGGACAAGGCGGATCGCCAGTCCCCGCTGCCGGCGCGTGGACCTGGGAGAGAAACAACACAGGCACCGCTCAGGTTTGCAGTTCACAGGCAAACACTACTTCCCGAAACAAGATGGAAATAATTTTCCCCTTTTTTTCCTTTTCAAATTAAATTTTTAAAATTAATCTCTTTGATAACATAGCAAATTCCCTGGGACTGGGAAGATGACAGGGGAATTGAATTTTCTTCTTGTTTCTTTAAAAAAAAAAACAGTACCAAAATCAGTACAAAATCTCCCCCATTTTTTCACTTATCGCACGTACCTGCCAGGCAGGGGCTAATTAGGAGCATGCTGAGATATTCGCTGCAGCCGCCTGCCCTGTAACTTCCCAGGCGTTTGGTGTGTTGAGTAAATCCCCAGCACAAATGGAAATCTCACACAGATAAAGAAAGGCACCAGGAGTTTTAAAAGCATCGTCGAGAAATCCTAACAACTTGTTATCTCAAGGAAAGGAAAGTAAACCACCAAAAAAACAGAATAATTAAAAAAAAAAAAAAAAGAGAGAGAGAAAAATCCTGGAATATCTCCTTGTCTGTCAGCCCATGCACCTCCTAACATCTCTGCCAGCCCTTCCCCGGAGCAGCGGGGAGGATGTTCCCCTGACTACGTACCTTGAGGACTGAGCCAAGAGCAGCCGAGCCCGGCGGCGGTGGCAGCGACCGGTGGGATTGACCTTTGCAAACAACCTGCTGGGGCAGATGCGGGGGAGAGGTTTAGCCTAGTCCCGCCGGGCAGCCCGCCGCGGCATCTGACGCAAAAGCTGCATCTTAACTCTTCCCCTGGGGAACGTCCTGAAGTTTGGAAGGAGCCCTGCTAGGAGATTTATAGGCTGGTGGATGCATCGGCGCGCACAGGCGCGCAGGCGGGCACGCTCAGCCATGCACGTGCTGGCGGGGGGGGGGGTTTCAAGCTGTCTGTGGAGAGAGATTCCCAGAGCTGTCTCTTTCCTGTTCATCCCCCCCAGCTGGGAAGTGATCCCAGGTCGGCGAGGGATGCGGAGGGGGTTTTGCCCCGGTGGCAGCGGGGCTGGCGCTCAGCAGGAGACACAGGGTCACCCTGCTTTGGGGTGAGCTGAACAGACAGTGGAGATGTCCCTTGCCAGGGGTGGCTGGGAAGGGACCTGGTGACTACACATGTCCCCGAGCCAGCACATCTCCCCATTAAAAATGAAGCCGTTTGCTGGTTGGGCTCCCCAGGGACCAGGGTTTGCCACAGCCCTCAGGGGGCTCTGCCCATGTCCCCACCACTGTCCTGGGCTGGCGATGCCCCGCCAGGGACATCTCGCCAGGGGACAAGAGCCCTTCCTCAGCCAGCTGTGCTCCCCCCAGGGTGTCTGTCCCCAGGGAGGGGAAATGGCTGCAGAAGTCTGAAAGCTGTAGACAATCCTGCAGCATCAAGTGCGTTTCCCTATAACATCCCGGCAGTCACGATGCCCGGGGCCAGCTGAATTATTACTGGTCACAAAAATGCAAGCCTGGCAGGCTGGAGGGGCTGCTTGCAATGCCTGTCACATCTCTTCCTCCCACCGCGCCCCGAGCCAGAGCAAGCAGCCGCATGTGAGCCATGGCAGGGCTCGCTGCCATCATCGCCCCATGCCGCAGCGCTCCAGGGAAGCGAGGTGCTCGCCCCGCCACTCGCCAGGGCTGGGTTCACCAGGGCACAGGCGGGTTTGGAGCCAGGGTTTGGCTCTTCGGGTGCAGGAAGGGGAGCACCGAGCCCAAACTCCCTCTCCTGAGCTGGTGGGAGGCACAGAGATGGAGGCATAGAGCTGAGACCAGAGCGTGCCCAGGGCAAAGCTGGTGCTCGGGCAGGGAGACAAGGAGGCTGCTGGGGAGGAGGGGAGCAGAAGGCAGTCCCACAGCAGCAGCCCATCGCTGCTTCTCGCCCTCACTGATCCCAGAAGAATCGAGGATCCCAGCCATGCAGTTCCTGCCCTGTGCTGGGACTGATGGCACATCCCAGAGCGCGGATGGCTTCACCCGCAGCCCCCGAGACCCACAGTGCAACAAAATCCAACCAGGAGCTTGGGGAGGAGCAGACCCGAATGTGGAGCGGGAGTAACACCCAGGTGCTGAGCTGATATGCTATAGCAATAGTCTCACCCTGCTGTGAGCCTCTGCCGAAATAGTCCCCCGTGTATATTTTTCCTGGCATCTGCTCTCCCGTAAAGCAACTCAAGATGCTGTGGGCCCTGGGGAGCGGCTGGAGACATATGCCGGAGGGATATTTCCATCCACTCCCCACCCAGCGAGAGGGAAGATGGTTGTGCCAGCAAGGAGACAGGGAAACCGCTGCCGAGGCATCTCCGGCCCGGCTGCGGCGTGGCGGGAGGGGACCCCTCGGTGCGCAGAGCAGCAGCACCCC
Source organism: Charadrius vociferus (assembly GCF_000708025.1). NCBI lineage: Eukaryota > Metazoa > Chordata > Aves > Charadriiformes > Charadriidae > Charadrius > Charadrius vociferus. The sequence goes on along the minus strand of NW_009646340.1, from coordinate 1,267,347 downwards.
GTGTGCTGGCAGCGCTGGGCACGCCAGGGTGTCAGGGTGGCTTTTTGGGCTGCCTGTTGTGGGGGGTCTAACCATCTCAGCTTCACCTTCCCAGCACCAGATTACCCCAAAACACCAGTCAGCTCTCCACAGGCGCTGGGCGAAGCACCATCCCGTTTGCTGACACCCCAATTTTGTGTTCACCCATACGTGGAGGTGAGTGCCAGCTCCAGGGGCTGGTGGCAGGAAAGTCCTTTGTACCACACCAGGACGGCACACACCGGGGCTGCTTCCCTCCGCTCAACCCCAGGTATCAAATCTCTCATTAGTAGGGCTGGTAAAGGCAGTTTCATTCCCAGCGGATTAGAAAGGCAGACGAGGACACGCAGCAGCGATCTCAACTGGGCAGACTGGGGACATGGTCTGGGCATACTGGGAGGAGCAGCTGCCACCAAGTGCACACCGACATAGGAAGGGCACTGGGGCTGCGTTATGGGGAAGGTATTTTAATGATTTATTATTTCACAAAAGACAGATTCCTGAGCAGCGAACGCTTGTCCAGTACGGTGAACTGCAAAGCTTTGCGTTTAAGAATTTTTTGGGGAGTTTTTGTTTCCCCGGGGCTCAGGGGGAGCAAACCCACTGCAGCTCCCACTGCCACGCAGCAGCCGAGCCGCACCGAGCCTCTGCGCGGAGACAAGGCGAGGGTTTTGTCTTGGGTGCAGATTGAAAGCACTGCTTAATCAGCACTCCGCGAGACAATCCAAATTCCAGGAACTGGAAGGGGTTTGTGTCCTTGCCAGGCGTAATATCCTGCAGCCCAGACTGGCCCGGCTGCCAAAGCACACGGTATCTGCAGTGAGGACCTTGGTGGGAGCCAAGAAGCACACACATTCAGCTGGATACAGCAGCAGGGCCGGCAAATTCTCATTTTAATGAGCACTGGGGGGGAAAAAAAAAGAGATAAATCACTGGATTCACAGCACTCTCTTGGCAGAGATGCCCATCGATGCTTTTAAGACTGACACACGTAGCAGCTCACCCCTGGATAAGACACAATGGGATTTGCAGTATTCCTCTGTCATGTTTGTTTCTGCCATCCATTGGCTTCGGCCATCACCCATCACCCATGTATTAAGGTGGCAGGTGGTGACGTGAGCCCACATAGGACTGAGCAGGGCTTTGCCCTTTGCTGAGGGATGGGATCTGCTGTGGTCTCTCAGAATCCCTATGCCTGGAGGAGGTTGGTGTGGCTTCCCATAGCAGGAGCCTTCCCTTACTGGGGAAAATAAAACAAAACCAAAGCCCTGTTTGAACAAAACTGTTTTCCCAGGTAATGCACAAACCCTGTTGCTCTAGTAAAATATCCCCCTCTTATGAACTGGCAGAGAGGCTCATTTTTCAGCTTTGCTGAAAGCTGTTCGTTTCCCCAAACACCACCAACAGCTCCAGCTACTCTGTGCCCACCCGGGCAGGGAAGGGAAGTGGGGCTTTTGAGTGCTTTTTGCATTTCTAGAGCCCTGTAGAGGTCCAAGATATTCAGAGTTGGGTTCCTTCTCACGCATTATGAAAGGAGATCTTCCTTCTGACATAGAGGTCAGAAGATTTGATCTCTGTATGTTGTGACGTCAGAAAACCCTGACTGAACTCCTGCACATTTCTTTGTGATCTCCCCGGAGTGGAACACCCCGCTGAGCTGTAACCCAACTGAGACCAGTCAGTTGAGAACCTCTGAAGTCTGAGGACTTCAGAGTCATCCTTCTTGCTAATTAGGATCAGCTCCTTGTAAACTTTGAATCCCTTTCTGAAGCCAGCTGAGCCTTGGAGGAAGGGGTGTAGAAAAGTCAAATCTCATGCTGACGTGGTGACCTCCCAGTCTGCGGGAACGGGGGGAATGAATTCCCGGCTGCCAGCAGAACTGCGCCTTTCTTGGTCAGAACACGGGGACACCATGTTGGGATGGGCTTTTCCAAAGAATTCAGCCTTTCTTCATCAAAATTAAAGAAGTTAGACAAGCATCAACCCTCTTCTCCCTGATAATCTCAGACATCACAGGAACACAGCAAGTTTCTCAAAGGAAATTTCACAATTTTAATGAGAAGTAGTTAAAATTGTGAATTTTCATGATCTGAACTGTTCCTATTATTCACCATTGAAACCCAGGGTGGAGCAGAAAGCCAAGGTGCAACGCACGTTCACCTCACTTTCCCTTGCTGTGCCCACCAGCTCATCTCCACACCCAAGAACCCACTTCCCCCGTGCCAGAGCAGCACAGTCACACCAGGAAGGAGGCAAGATTGAGCATGGGGAGCAAAGCTCTGGAGCAAACCTGAAGCAAGATAGCCCAGGTGCATTGGCCAGAGCTTGCAGTATTATTTATAAGGGTTCAGTTTCAGTTATTGATTTCTACCAGATTTTTTCCTGACCCCAGGCTCATGTGAACCCTGCTGTTGGAGATGGCCTAACCCATCTTGGGTTAGGCCCACTTGGGCAGCAACCGTGTCTCCTGGGCAGCGTTTCTGCTGCTCGTGGCCAGCTGGAAGCAGCAGCACAGCCCAGGCCGTATGCTACCAGCCCCTTGCAGAAGAACATTTCACCTCCACCAGGGCTGTGACTACGGGGAGGAGGGGATGGATGGCAGGAGGGAGGAGTGCCCGAGCCAGCCATGGGGAACAGCTCACACCAGCGGTACCACATGTGTGACCCTGAATGTGCAGCCAAAGGAGCATGGACCACAGTGGAGAGATCAGCAGCACAGGTTGGAGAGGGCCGCATCCTGGGCTGCATCAAAAGCAGCATGGCCAGCAGGTCGAGGGAGGTGATTCTGCCCTTCTACTCCACTCTGGTGAGACCCCACCTGGAATACTGTGTCCAGCTCTGGAGCCCTCAGCACAGGAAATACATGGACCTGTCGGAGTGGGTCCAAAGATGATGAGAGGGCTGGAGCATCTCTCCTATGAAGACAGGCTGAGACAGTTGTGGTTGTTCAGCCTGGAGAAGAGAAGGCTCGGGGGAGACCTTATAGCCCATTTCAGTACCTAAAGGGACTCCAGGAAAGGTAGCAAGTGACTATCAGGGAGTGGAGTGATAGGATGAGGGGTAACGGATTGAAACTGAAAGACGGTAGATTTAGATTAGATATTAGGAAGAAATTCTTTACTCTGGGTGTGGTGAGACACTGGCACAGGTTGCCCAGAGGAGGTCTAGATGCCCCATCCCTGAGGTGTTCAAGGCCAGGCTGGACGGAGCTTGGAGCAACGTGGTGTAGTTGCAGAGGGGCTGGAACTTGATGATCTTTGAGGTCCCTTCCAACCTAAACCGTTCTATGATTCTAAGTCTTCTCCAACTTTTATCTCAACTAGTCAAGGTGTCGTGGCCTGCCTACAACAGCAGGCTAACACAGCGGCAGCACGTGCCCTTTAAAGCCTAGCCCAAACTCTGGGGTTTAGAGCATCTCCATTAACAAACGTGAGATGCTTCACTACTGCCCCCTGCTCTTTCTGATCACAAAGACATTGAACACCTCTCTGATTTGTAGGACTGTTTGTAATCCATGGACATTGCTGTAAAATCCATCCACAGGATTGTTCCTGTGCCAGAGGTGGGCTCATCCGTCGGCAGGGACAGGCAGTTGCATTCTCCCCAGTTGAGCCCACAGTCCTGGAAGCTTTCATACAATGCCTAGCACCTGCCTCTGCAGTAGGTGCAGTGTCCTCTCATAACCTGCTGTTTCCACTTGCATATTTGCTAGGACACGAGAAAAACTAAAAATAAAGGTAAAAAATTTCCCCTTTCCCATTTTATACATAGCGATGCTGCGGGGAGCCGGCAGTCGGGAGAGCGAGCAGGAGCCCGCACGTGTGGGTCTGACCACCCAGGCTGGGCTTGGTGGGATGGCACAGAGCAGCCATGCCCACAGTCTGGCGACTGACCCAGTCTTCCAAGGCCACCTGGGCACCACCACACCAGCTCCACAAGCTGTGATTTGCTTCTTTTACTGGTGCAACTGGCCAGGTCCTGATAGGAGCCCGACCCTGGGAGTCTTTAGTGCCAGCAGCAACTGTGGCTGAAAACGCAGCGGGACTAATGCCTTTGTGGTACAAAGTAAAAAACAGTTGTTTTGGGGTATTAACTAAGGTGTCCATCAAGGTTAATGTGATCCTACGTGATCTCCTTGGCCAATAGGTGGGTATCAGCCCTCCCACCTCTCCCCCATCCCCCACGGCGCCGTCGGAGCTGTGGTCCCCACCAGCAGCCCGCGACTGCCTGTGAGGAAGCTGCGAAGGCCACTGGTTCCAGCCAGCACCAAGATATAATTGGAGCCTTTGAAAGGCGAGAAATTTTTCCGCCGGCTCTAGAAATAAATGTCTCTGAAGTTGAGTGCTGCGGACGGTAGTTTCTCGCAAAGGTATTTTTTACAGTAACTGGGCTAAGTTTAGAAATCCACTTAACAAATAGCACAGAAGCTCCCCTCAGCACAATTCAGAAGACAGTTAATTTGCTGTTTGCTAACAATTTATTTTTCAGCCCGGCACTGCGGGTGCGTGATGGTCTCGCCGCACTCTGCCAATGTGAGAAGAATCTAAGGGCGCATCGCATCACAAGTCAGCCCAAACCAAGATAGACCCAAACTTGGGAGCCAAACATCAGGGGTGAGCTCCTTGCCAGCCTCACCCAGGCTGGGTACCGAGACCCCCTACCCCACAGCAGCACCGTGCCCACCACCCCACCGCCCCCATCCCCACTGCACACCCACAGCTCGCCCATGGGGCTGCAGCCCACACCCAGCCCTGCCCACGCACACGGACACACACCAGATTCAACAGCCCTGAAAACATGATGCTGGTGTGGGGTTTTTTACTGTGCTTATCGCCTGCTCCCCTCATGGTCGGCTTTCAGGATCAGTGGTGGGAAACCCAGCGGTCCCACCCAGCAGTCCCGGTGGGAGTTCCCCATCCTGTGGGACAAAACCAGCCTGCACGAAAAGCATCACCCGGAGCGAGCTGAGATCGTTTCTTTCCTCGGCATCTGGCACAGTACACACTACCTGTGTAATGGTCGGGAAATGCTGCAGCTCTGGCAAAGGGCCGGATCAGCTGCCGGTCGGGGGCTATCAGATCACAACCCCGAAAGTCCAGACCCGGCAAAGTGAAGTCAGGACAGCCTGGCAGCCTTACCATGTAATTTTCTTGCTTGGATGGGTGTGTGCCACAGCTTGACTGCAGCCCCTGTGTATTCAGTCCGTTCTCTTTTTTTCCAAGACCAAAATTAAGATAGAAACTGAGCACCTGGCACCAGTTCACAGGCAGGTTTGTCATGGCTGCACAAGGAGGTCTTGTTCCCCTTGCTCCTCTTCTTGGGGGTGGCCCCGGTGCTCACGTGCCCAGGCCCCCACTGTAGCACCAGCAAACACCCTCCAACCATCCCCACCAGCGCACGGTTCACTCGCTCCAGCTGCAAAATGTGGGTTTTTTTCCACAGAAAAAAGTTGCTGCTGTTTGTTTGTTTGGCTCAGATTAAATAACGATGTGGCTAAAAGAGATGCTGCTTTTCCTCCCCGGCTCTGAAGGAAGAGGGTAATGTTTGCAGTGGTTTATCATGTCCTGGGATGTTCAGACAGGGTCTCCCGAAGGTGTTGCTTCTCCCCAGGGTCTGCCTGGGGTATGTCTGGCAGGGAGGAGGACGTGGCTCAGGTGGGTGGTGATCACTCAAAGCCTGGCCAGCTTGAAAAGCAGACTTTGGTGAGCACAGGAAGGTAGTGCAGGAGAAAAGACACAGCACAGCAGATCCCAGGGTCACCCAGAGGAGATGAGGAAGCTTTGGGCAGGAAAGATGTGCCCATATGGGCTCTCGGTGTATTAACATCTCTTCACAAAGCTGAGCAACGGCAGCAGCTCAGCTCTCCTGGGACTCCCCAGGGAGGCCAGCAGTGCTGCGGTGGAGAGAGCACCTACCGGGTGAGACAGGGCTGTAACCCTGAAGCTTTTGGTCTCCTGAGTGACAGTGAGCAAACCACTTTCCATACATATTTCTCCATCCATACCATCATGCTGATCACGTCTACTAGAGGGCTTTGAGGGTTGCCGATGACCAGCACTGCCTCCGAGCCAGTCCTGCCCGTCCAGGTGAGCAGGGCAGGACTAAGCAGGATTTCTGCAACATCTGCCTATTTCTGGCATTCAAGCTGAAATGAGCCTCAAATATTTTTGCTCACTTTTAAAACCTCTTGCTGTACCTGCACATCTCAGGGCTGCCTGGCTTCAGCCTGCAGAACGGGAGCATCTTGATGGACACTTTGTATTTTCACCACTCCACTCTCCCGTAAAGATTTGTTGTGAATCTTTGCCAAGAAATCTCCCTTTTCTCGTGGGACTTCCAAGCTTTCCCACGTCCAGATGGCTGGATCCAAGCCACCAGATTTCTGTCTGCGTAGACATGAAATTTCTAAGGTTCAAGCATGGAGGCTCAGATGTTTGCAAGAGCCCTTTTACTCAAAGCTGGACAAAAGCTGGAAAAGCAGAAAATGAGAATCTTGGGATGCTCTTTTCTGCTATATTTCTTTAGCCTTCCCCCAAGGACGACCACGCTGCCCTATAAACACAGCTTGTGCAGCCCCTGCTCCGGCACACCAGGGATTGCAGAGCCTGTAGACATACCATCACTGCTGCCTTGTGCCAGACTTACCGAGGCATCATCTGCTCCTCCTCTGTCTTGGACTCCACATTTATTACGGCAAAATGTGCATGTTGGGGGCCTGCATGTGCTTGACTGTCCAAAAAGCAACCTTCTGAGGCTGAGCCAAGCACATATGTGAGGTATAAAGGAATGGAAATCAAGAGCTCTGACTCCACAAGTATTTGCTGGGTGATCTAAAGAAAGGAGCTCCCTGGGCTCAGCCTGTGCCAGACGCTGCGAGAAGCGGCTGCCGTCCCTGAACTCACTTAGACACCCTGTCTGCCACAAGTGATAAATTTTGTTGTTCCAAGAACATAAAAGCCTCCGAGGAGCCGTGCAGCTGGAGGTCCTGGCGAGACACATCAGGTCTGTGGCACGGTGTCTCTGTGGAGCTGCGCTGTGCTGCAGAAGCTGGGAGAGGGTCAGGCTGGGAGATGGGCATGGCCATGGTTTTGGGATGCAGAAGCTCAGCAAGAAGAGCCCGAGGTGGTGAGGAGTGCACCGATGCCTCCTTCCCATGCTGGGCCATCCCACGGGGTTTTGATGTGGAAAAGAAGCAGCAAACAGCACAAAATCATTATCGGTGATCTGTGCCCAGAGGAAAAGAAAACCCACACTTGCAGCGCAGAGCCTGGATCCAATATTCCCTGTCTTTCAAGTGAAAGAGATGGCCCTCTGCCGTCAGCCCATTGCCCACGATCTGCAAGTGTCGGTGCTCACTGGTGCGTGTGCCTGGGGAATTGTCACCTCTCTGCCGTGGGCAGAGAGGCAGAGTTTGTGTTGTTTCACGCTGAGAGGCTGGGTCACTGGCCGCAGTGGCAGCGCCAAGGGTTACTTGCAGATCCTGCCCTGTGCAAGCTTAATGTCAACAAAAAGCCCATGAACTCTCTTAAATTGAGGGCTGACCTGCCTGGAAGTCAATTATTCCTGCCTGAAGAGCTTGAAACATAGCTATAAACCCCAGAGAGCTTTCCACTGCCCACCTGCCCAGCCAGGGCTCTCGGTGCCAGACAGGACAAATGGCACTGTGCTCCGTGCCAGTGCCACCAGCTGATCCCTGCTGCTGGTGGAGGGGAGCCGTCCCGGGGTACTCACAGCAGGAAAGGCTCCTGTATGAGGATGTTCCCCTTTGCTGGCCCTGGGGAAGGGTTTGGTGTGTCAGTGCATGACCTGGGTTCCTCAGCCAGGACACCCCTGGTGGGTGGACACAGGGGTGACCGTCCTAGCAGGGCATGACTCCCTGATGTGCATGTGCTTTGATCTGCCAGGTGTAAATGAGAGGGTTTACAATACACTGGGGAAAAAACTCCACACATATCTAGGAAGATATAGAAGGAAATTGGATTCCAGTCAAAGCCTTGGAAGGTCCAACCCCATGATCTGCAGTTTAACTGAACACACCCAAAATGGGAGCAATTCTCTCCACATCTCGGAGACATGCTCCCCAGCGTCTTTTCTCCCCAACCAGGGGACGTGCTGACATGTGAGTTCCTGAAAACCCTGGAACTGGGTTATCTGCAGATACCTATCTGGTCTGAGGATGCTCTGAGTGCTGGCAGCTCCCCGGAGCCTATGCTCCCCCGTGCCTGCCCTTTGAAGTACCGAGGGAGCTGGATGGGGGATTCCTGCAGCTCATCAGCAGCTCTGTCCATCATTTGGGCTGTGTCCATGCAGCGACAGAGGTCTGACGGTGGCTTTTGCTGGCACATCCCTGCTAGCGTGACCTTGCCCATGTGCCATGAGAGATGGCGTGAAAACAGCAGTGGAGCTGGGCACACACCAGTACCTGGAGCACGTGCCCCACGGGGACCTGGTCTTGTAGTGGCTGATAAGGACCACAGCTGATAAGGTTCATGCTGTCTTGTCCTTCCTGCTGCCGCTAGTGAGATTTAACTAGCCCGCACGGGCAAGCCTGGTACAACCCAGCCTTCATCTTGCTATCAGATGTGCTGATGCCAGCTCCTGCAGAGGCACCTGGCAGGTCGGAGGGAGGTGCTCAGGGAAGGAAAGGACAGAGCCCATCTGACCTGTGGCTGGCGTCTCGCAGGACAGCAAACACTGAGCTCACCGAGACAGCTGTTGCCTTTGGCACGTCCATCTCCCCGCTCCGCTTCCCCAGCAGACACAGAGCGCGGTTTCACCCTGACGTCCCATCTGCTGCCCATGTGTTGCGGTCGAGCTGAGCTCGCCGGGGCGGTCATGCCCGGCTTTCCCTGCCTTGAAACCAGGGGAGGCGAGAGCCGTGCGGGGGCACCGCACCCCAGGAGCTGGGAGGGGGGCACCCCCAGAGCCTCCCCCAGCATCTTCCCAGCGTGCATCCCAGAGCCAAGAGGAGAGACACCCTCAGGGGCTGCACACAGTCCCCAGATGGACCCTGTTACAGCCCCAGTGCTTCCTTTTGGGCTTGTCGACATCCAGCCACGAGTTTCTGGCTGAGAGAAAGGGAGGGCGGCATTGCCCCAGGGACCATGTCCGAGCAGGGGGGTGCCGGGTCAGGTTGGGGCTGAGGGGTGAGGAACAAGCCTAGCCCCATCCTTCTCATCTGGTGCTCAGCTGTTTCTAGTTTTTCCCTTCCTTTTTTCTTATTTGAGCTGGTATTTTCATGCTGTGCTGATAAAAGAGAGGAAGCCTGGGAGCACCGGTGGGTGGTTTTGTGGCTGGGCCTAGCTGCTGAGTGTCCTCCTCACCCCCTCCTCTGGCTGCTCCAGGACAGTACTGGAGTGGCCCAGCAAAGCCCTCGTTCCAAAACCAACACCTTGGACCCCTATAAGTGGGTTGGGGGAGATGCCAGAAACTAGAACTTGATAAATTCATGGGGGTGTTATATGATGTTACATCTTTTGGCATAGGTGGCTCACAATGTCCACCATTAAACCTGGGACAGCAGGTCAGAGATACAATGAGCTCTCAGCCTCTGTCAACAGCTGATGCCCATTTGGAGTAACTCAGGTGAATGCAGTGGGTATAAAGCTACAGGAGCAGTGCTGGTTCTCTCCTTTTCTCCCCAGGCAAGAACAGGACCTTTCTCTTCTGCTTGCTCCAGTGATGGAAAGGATGAGATGTCTCTATGAGTTCGTGGGCTATGCTAAGGGGAAAACCTCCAGGTCTCCTCGCCGCAGTGTTTTGTGTCTATCCGCCTCCTGAAGCGGTTTGGTAAATCAACAAGGCTTCCCTCTGTGCCTGCCAAAACCCTTCCAGCTGTCTCGCATAGATGACCATTGAGGTGATGAGGAGGGTTAATTGACTCTGATAAATATTTACCTGTTTCTCTGGGTTTACAGAAACCTCAATCCAGTTCCAGCTTTGAAGTGGAGTTCAAAGCCCCTGCAACGCTGATGTCTCGGGGAGGGGTGAATTCTCCCCAGTGTGCAAAAATGCTGCTCTACAAGGAGGTGAACTGTATCCCCTGTCCTCCTCGCAGGGTACCCGCTGCAGCAATGGCATCTTCCATCATCTCCCAGGATCCTGCTCATCTCCCCACACCAGGGTAAGATCTGCTTTGCCAATTGTTTGGAGCCTACATTAAATAAACAGTCCAAAGAAAGGCCTTTTCCCAGCAAAGTGGCAGAACATGCTTCTCATGTATTTTTTTTCCCTAACCTCTGGTGTCAACAGAGATTGGGCTGAGTTGCACATACGAGTCTACCACAGATTTAAATAAATAGGTTGTTTGAATGGTACAAATAAACACTGGTGAAAAGAATCCTGTTTCTTTAAGTGAAGCTGGTAAATGCTCTTATTTAGTTAAAGCACTAGATTTGGCTTTAATTTTATTTTTCACCGAACTTAAAGCTGGGTTGGGGGGGCGGAGGGGGGGAGTTGTTTATTCTCAGAAGAGGTAGAGTCCAGAGAGCAGGAGCACAGCCTTCATCACCCACGTCCTCCTTGGGCTGTTGGTGACACCCCCTCTCCCCCAGGGACTGTTGACCACCCTCCATACCTTCCTCCCACCATGGTAAGGAGCAGATCAGACTGCTGTATTTTGGGAGATGCTCCTTTCCTGGCAGACTGGGGTGTGCTTCCTTGTCAAGAGCTGAGAGCAGTCAGTTTGGTCTACTTTGTGTTGGGGAAACTGGGCCAGACCATAAATGACCAGTAATGGCCCTGTCAACTTCTTGTGCCTGGCAGTAAAATCTTGTTAGCTGCCTTGGAGAGGTGCAGAAGCTCCCTAACAAACACTTCAGGCCTTATTTGCCATTTGGGAGCATTTAATCCTAATGGCAGGTCTCCTCCTACAGCTGGTGGGACCGCACAGATACACACAGCAAAACAAGTGCTCCCAAACTCCTGCAGAAGCTAAAGGGAAGAGTCCTGGCTGGGAAAAATGGTGATAAAGCAGAGACCAAAGCCCAGGCATCAGTACAGCTTGGGGCTTCTCCTTGAGGCAAACTCATTTCTTCACTGGTCTAATCCCAGGGATGGCTGACCTGGGCGTTGCTCAGAGCTCTTCATGCTGACATGTCCTCTCACCTCGCTGTCTTCCTGCCCATCTTGTTGTTCAGATGCTGCCGGTGCTGATGATCCCACTGATAAACTCCGTGACCTCGGGCATCCTTCTCGCTTCTGAG
>NW_009646340.1:1253021-1256084 GCF_000708025.1 Charadrius vociferus | reverse complement strand
TGCTTGCTGAACACAGCAAATACGTAGGTAAGAAAATAAACAAATAATTTGAAAAAAAAATAATTTTAAGATCCAAATTAAGACTGTGACAATCTTGAGTGCACTGGCTATTCAGCATACCCTTTGAACATCTTTTGTAATTATTATTTTTTTATCTACAGAGCATTTCAATATTAATTATGGTCAGGACAAATTCAAATTGCATTTTCAGCCAACATTTATAATTAACCAAGCCAGTAAAGCACAGATTAAATATTATGTATGTATTTTTTTTTCAGTTTTACATTTAATATTTGCAATTTTATATTTGACTGAAATAGCCACAGCTCATGTTATGTGGCTGGTTGTACTGGTTATCCAGTCGAGAAACCAGAACTATTAACTGTGGTCCCTGCAGCTAATCAACACAAAGTCACTTCCAAATTTTACACCTGAATATATGACTGATTCTTTCCTGCAAACATATGAGCTAAAAATGCATCAGTAAGGTTTGAAAAGTTCATATTTCTGAATGTGAATGAATAAGCACAGACCATTTCCTTCCTATATTTGATGAGTTCCAATAAACAGCAATTTCTTCATCTAAAAAAAAAAGCAATATTTTTGTACAGTAGCTCAAAGGCCACCCAGCAAAGAGTTTCGTGGAAATTGTCGTTGTGAGTTTTGCATGATGTTTAATCAGTAATTGATAATCATTATAGAAAGGGAATAAATGGAAACAACAAATAACACTTTTAGAGGATGGCTAACAGAAAGTTTAATTGGACTGGGCAGGAGTTACTCCCCAGTGGCTGTGCCGCTCGGAGGGCACTGCCCACTCAGCCTGCAGAGAAAAAACCTCCCCAGCAGTTGCCCCGAAAGACAACATAGCGAGAACGGAGTTAATTCAAATATGCAGGTGGTGGGGGGTGAGGATTTTCTTTGGCAAACTCAGAAAGTACACATTATATGCTGTGCAAAAAAAGGGGGATATTTCAGCAAGGAGCTGCATACACAGCCACCACAGCTGCTCAAGGAAGTCAGGAAATTATAGATAAACATGACTAATTAAGACCATTTTATGCCCAAGTGCATGTACACTTAATCACATGAATTATATTTTTTTTCATGTGTAATCTCATCCCCGCTTCATCTGCTAATGGGCTGTTTAATTTGCATTGTAGGAAGAGTAACTATTTTACATCTTTGCGAATTCTGGTTATTTTTAAGCTCTTCAGATCATTAGCGTATCCCTCTGCAACCTCACAATTATCTCTGAAAGAAATTTAGGAAGGCGGAGAACGGAACCTCTGCCGTATCCCGCTGAGGGTATGGGGACGCAGAGGTGAAGGGACTCGCCTGTGGCTGGAGAGGGAGTTTGTCAGAGCCAGAAGTTAAACCCAGCTCCTCAGAGCCCATGCTCATCACAAGACCGTTCTCTCCTGTAAATTAAAACCCATCATTAGTCCGCTCTGCTGCAATCTGGCTGTGTGGAACAAGAAATGTAAATATTTTGTAGCAGTAGGTATTAATTTGTAGCATTAATAAAGTTTGCACCGCTGAAAACTGAATTGGTTCTTTATTACGCTTTGCCCGGTATCCCAAAATATTTTGATCTTTGTATGTAACCATCAAATATGCTGAAAATTCCCTGCAGCTCAGATCATACCCTTCCTATTCATTTGAGGGGAGTTGGAGGGCAAATGTGTGACCTGCAGGCGTTTTCAGACCGGGCCCAGTGATGGTGCAGTCTGTGTAAATTCCCTGGGGTTAATTTCTGCACCTTTTCCCAAAATTCTTGGGGGTTCAGGACTGGGAAAGAACCTTTCCCATTGGTTTGGGCAGCCACACAGGTGGTGGTGAGTCACCATCATGTCTTCTGTCTCTCGACTCAGCATCTCTGCAGTAAATAACGCAGCATCCACCCACGGGAGCCAGACTTACCCTTGGTCCTGCCCAGATGGATGAGCAGACCGGGGCTGGTTGGAAGAGCATCCTTCCCCATCAGAGATGGGCAGTGAAGATGTAGGCTGGTGTGAGGGGAAGGTGTCTGCGCCTCTGCCCTGGGCTGTGTTTCAAAGGCATCACTAACACAAAGGAACAAAGCATAATATTATTTCTTTCTTTATTTTTTTTAAGCTGACGGTGAATAGAGAAGGCTGCAGAGCTGAAAGCACTGAGGTTGACGGACAGTGTCTCAGCAAAGGGCCAAAATGATCTTAAACTCCAAGCTCAAGCTTCTATTAGGCAGAGAAAATACAGCACAAATTATGCTTATGTAGCACCTCTCATGCAAACATCCCAGGACGCTCCACGATCAAACTCAAACACAATCAATCATGGAGATGTGAGCAGCGTTCGCCAAGGAAAACAGAGAGCAGGGGAGGCTCGGCGGGAATGAGCGGCACGGCCACCACGAGCACCTGGCTTCCCAAGGGAAGGGCTGGGGGAGGGCGAGCGTCCCCCCCCGGGGCAGGCAACGGTGGGTGAGCAGATGCCAGTGGGTGTGGGAACCGCTGGGAGGCATGGGGACAAGCTGGGAAGAGAGGAAATCTCCCATGTCCATATGGGCTATTAGTGGTGGGGTAACAGCCCCACCGAGCGTGCGGCCACAGGCTGGTGGCTCTGCCGGTCCCACCAGGCAGCATGCTCGGGGGCACCCACGTCTCCACCAGGAGCACACCTCCCTGTGGTGCCGATCAGCCTGTGAGAACCTACCCTAGCCCAAACTCAGGTCAGAAAAGACCCATTGCTTGTGTTTTGCAAAAAAATGTGGGTAGCTTTTCTCTCCTCCTCCTTGCATCCTTCCTTGGTTGCAATCGAGAGCAGTGGACCCAGAAATCTTACCAAAAAAGCACAGTCAGAGGGTCAGTTGGATTGTTTGAGCTGAGAATTCAGTTTGAACTTCTTGGTCCTGTTCCACCGCAAACCTCCAAAGCTTTGCCAGTTTATTCTTCGGTGTCGGGAGGTTCCCTTGCTGGGGCAGTCGCGGTGGTTGGAGGGCTTTGTCAAAGGGCTGAAGAATTAAACTCCAGTAATTCATTCTGCAAACAGCTTTAAAGCACAATCGACTTTTCAGTAACG
>NW_009646340.1:1226465-1252986 GCF_000708025.1 Charadrius vociferus | reverse complement strand
CAGGAAGAACTTGTGCATAGGTGTCCCGTGACACTTCCGCATGAGGCTGTGACACTACTGCAGCGTATTCAGATACAACGTCATTTTCTCAGCATCTAAGTGACAGCAGATCACGGTGCAGCACCGTGAGCCTGAGCAAAATGCCACTGTCGTGCAAGAAGGTCTGAATTTCTCCACAGCTAATTTTAAGCACCCAGATTAGGTGCCCAGTTGCCCTGGGCTCCTGGCAAGGGTTGCTAAGGTTGTCTTCCCACTGACTGCTTACTGAGACTGAGGTGACACTATTTCCAGGTGAGGATCCCCAGTTGTGCGGGAGGTATCACACAGACGAAGAATCACAGAGTGGTCAGGGTTGGAAGGGACCTTCGGAGATCATTTAGTCCAACCCCCCCCACCAGAGCAGGGGCACCTCCAGCAGTGGCACAGGACGGCGTCCAGGGGGGTGTGGAATGGCTCCAGAGGGGGAGACTCCCCCACCTCTCTGGGCAGCCTGTGCCACTGCTCTGCCACCCTCAAAGGAAAGAAGTTTTTCCCTCACGTTCAGTCAGAATTTCCCATGTTCCAGTTTGTGCCTGTTGCCCCTTGTCCTGTCGCTGGGCGCCACTGAAAAGAGTCTGGCCCCATCCTCTTAACAACCTCCCTTTAGATATTGATAAGCATTGATGAGATCTGCTCTCAGCCTTCTCTTCTCCAGGCTAAACAGCCCCAGGGCTCTCAGCCTTTCCTCGTCAGAGAGGTGCTCCAGTCCCCTGATCATCCTCGTAGCCCTCCACTGGAGGGCTATCCATACCATAGTCTCACATCAGCAAGACAGACTTCTTTGTGATCAAAGTGATTGACAGACGATTAACAGAATTGCTGGAATGAGAAAAATTAATTTTATAAGCAACTGAAATTATTTAAAATAATTAACAACTCGGAGTGGTGTTGTTCTTGCTCCAATGAACCTGACACAACATGAACTCTATGACCAGGAAACCCCTAAACCTACTGCAGCTCAGGAGTAAAGATGCTCTTCCCACCCCTGTTGGTTCTTACTTCAAACCTCTGCTCAGGCTGCTGGGATCTCCACATCGCCTGGCCAAATACGTGCCCTAAGCTTTGGGTGACCGGGTGTGCAGGGACAAGGCTTACCAACTGCTCTCCAGCTCTGACAGTGGTTCTACTAACCACTAACGAACCTGCCCCTGCGTACTTCAGAAGCAAAATGGGATTTCTCAATGAAAGCGAAACAATTTGTTGGGGGCCTCGGTTCAAATTAAACCAGAAAATAAAAACTGACCAAACAATTTTTTTAATCAAATAGGGTGGAAGATTTCAGCTTCAATCAGGCAGCAACTCGGTGAGGTTAAGGAAAAAGATATGAAGAAAGGGAAGGACAGCCATATCTGCTATACCCAACAAGTTAATTCAGTTTAGTATGGTTTATACCTGTCGCAGCTTGACCAGGTGTCTGTGAGAGCTTTTTGGGAACCTTTTGCAGTCCCCTTAGGACAAATTTTATTCCCTGTTTATGAAGAAAAGCTTTTTCTGCAGTTTTAAAAGACCTACATTCTGCTTCTGTGATTCTTTACAGAGGAACGGCGATCGGCTCCTCAGAAGGACTGTTGGCCTTGGCCAGTGCACATGGCAGCAAATATATGGCCTGAAAGTAGAGATTTATTCTAAGTCTGCAGGACACCTGGACCCAGCTGAGCTTTGCTCGCTGCACTTGCGAGAATCCACGATTTACAGAGATAATCCTCAGACATTTCAAGCTGAGCTGAAGATAGACACGTTTCCAGCCCATGCCATCAACTCCATTCATCTGGAACAGGTGCCAAGCTTACGAAATCCTCCTGCCGCGCGGTAGACACCACAGCATGCTTCATTAGCACCCAGCCGAGCCGCTCGCCACCTCCAGCTCGCAGGCATTGCAAACAGTCTGGAGATCAGAGACCCAAACCTGGGAAGCGGAGGAGGCAAAGTTTCAAAGGCAGAGGGGGATTTAGGCAGACAATGCCGGACTCTGTAAGACCCGCTCCCAGCCCCTCTTGTGCTCACTCGTTTGAGTGAACGCAGCTGTCTGTCTTTTCTAATTCGGGGGTACAATGCTGTGGCTGGAAGCGCTGGACACGGCTGTGGCAGTCTTATTAAAACCAACACCTAATAAATCGCCAAATGCCATTTACCCTGGGTAACCTCCTTAGCTGAAACTCTCCGTATCTGCTGCAGCTGCTTTGATGTGTCCTTCTGCTCTCTCAGCCCAGGTGCTGCCATGGATTCGCCGGCGATGGCTGCAAACCGGCTTTGAAATGCGCTCTGGCAAGAAATACTTTCCCATCCTGTCTCAGATAGGGTCTGCTTTTTTTCTCCCCTCTCACATTTTTCTTACAGAGGCCATTGGGATGAATAAAGGCTCTTTGTTCATTCAGCCATTTCTCTGCTTGCTGGGGATTATTTTATTTTTTAAAAACTAAGCTGAAATGGCAGCGGCAGCAGTTCGATAGATGAAATAGGTCTGAAGTACCACAGTGACGGCCAGTGCTTGGACACCACCTAAGCTATAAATATCACAGAATGGTGGAACACCAGGTTGGAAGGGACCTCAGTGGAGCGGACAGTGAAAAGGGGCAGGAGCAGTAAGGGCCCCAGAAATACTTTCTCCCTCTCTCTGAAGCCCCAGGAAAAAAAGTAAAAAAAAAAAATCTACCGAGTGAGGAAATTCTCAAATTTTCTCTTGAATATTATGGAAAGACACTTTCTCTCAGGGCAGCTGAGCTGGCACCTTACTCTAGAAGTAGTGGATGCTCATTTATAGGATGAGGGGAAACAGCCTCAAGTTGCGCCAGGTGAGGTTTAGGTTGGGTATTAGGAGAAATTTCTTCACCGAAAGGGCTGTCCAGCGTTGGAGCAGGCTGCCCAGGGCAGTGGTGGAGCCGCCATCCCTGGAGGTGTTTAGCAGACGGGTAGCCATGGCGCTGAGGGACGGGGTTCAGTGGTGACTTGGCAGTGCTGCGCTGACAGTCGGACTTGACGATCTTAAGGGTCTTTTCCAACCGGAAAAGAGGGGTATAGAGCGGGTATAGAGACCCCACCCACGAGCCCCTCGGGGTCCCTGCCGGCGCTCGGGAAGCGGTCTGCGGATGGAGACCACAGTCGCTGTTCCCGTCATGACAGGTGACAGCGGGAAAGGGAAGTTCCTCAGCACACACTTTACTCCGCTGCCACCGATGCGCTGCACGGGCTCCTCCCAGTGAGGGATGCACGGCTCCCCTGTGGATCCCATACTGTAACAGGGCTCCCTTATGGATCCCATATGGATACCAAACCATAATAGGGCTCCCCTATGGATCCCATATAGATCCCATACAATAATGTGGCTCCTCTATGGATCTCATATGGATCCCATATCATAGTGCAGCTCCCCCATGGATCCCATACTGTAATGCGGCTCCCCCATGGATCCCATATGGATCCCATACCATAACAGGGCTCCCCTATGGTTCCCATACCATAATGGGGTCCCCTATGTATCTCCTATGGATCCCATACCATAACAGGGCTCCCCTATGTATCCCATATGGATACCAAACCATAATAGGGGTCCCCTGTGGATCTCATACCATAATGTGGCTCCCCTATGGACCCCAATACTGTAATGGGGCTCCCCTATGGATCTCACAAAGTAACAGGGCTCCCCTATAGATCCCATATGGATACCAACCCGTAACGGGGCTCCCCTATGGATCCCACACCGTAACGGGGCTTCCCTGTGGATCCCCTATGGATGGCATAACCTCACCACCCCGCGCGGGGTCCTGCAGGGGGCGCCCTCTCGCCCGCAGCCGCCGCGCGGCAGTACGCATGCGCACACCAACGCTGTGAGCTAATCTGCTTTCCTGGCAGCAGCAGTGTCTCCAGCTACAGCCACCTGAGGAATCCAGTTTATGACCCTTGTCTCAGGGAGCTGAGATCCGTGTGACATTCTCTGCTGAGCAGCTGCAGAAGAGGTAGCCTGCACGCATTTAGCACCTCTACGAGGCAGTTCAGAAGGAGTCATGGATGGTAGTTATGAATGACACTACTTCTGAAACCTTCCTAGACAAAAATAGTGGAGAACCATAAAGGACAGGGCTGGGCTGGGCTGGGGTGGGCTGTTGGGGGATGAAATAGTGGTTTCTGTTAGATTTTCTAGTCTTAACGTCTGTTATAGCCTACGGGACCGTAAGGTTTCAGAACAAATGGAGTTTCTTGCAGAGTTTTTATTGGAAGAGGAAAAGAAGGAATTCTTTTCCTTCTTTAGCTCCCTGATAATTCCTCGGGTTTGAGTAAACTGATAGTTACTCAACTAATCTAAAAGCAAACTGACGAAAATAAGTCTTTTAGCATCTCTTGTAAAAGCAGAGTTACTGCAATCCTTTTCTAGTACTTAGGCAATCGTTTAACTGATTTAGCGATTCTTTAAAACTACATTTGAACATTTTGAAGGGTATGAGGACGGCAATAAGCTGGGCCGGTGCACATGTGCTTTACCTGCTACAGTAAACATAAAATTCCCATTTTCCCATGTGACTTGGGGAATTTTGTACTTTATTGATTTGAATTTGTCATTTAGTGATGTGTGGGAGAGGAGCTGCTTTTAGTGCAATGGAAAAGAAGGATTGGCAGGAACACTTAGAGAATGAAATTGATCTTACAGTAAAAACCTGCTACAGTTCAAGTCTCCCTTTTTAAATAGAGGAAGGTTAACTGTAGTGACAGTTCCTGAGGCAGTTTTTTTCCCCTACAAACTACTTGCCTGCTGCCTTGCCGGCAACAATGATGTTAGCAGCCTTTTTTGCTTTTAACTGTCTGAACAAAATAAGGATTTTATTTTCAATTGCTATTCCATGGTAGCAGCTGTAGTTGCCACACAGATGCCCCTTCTGCTGTAGAATGAAGAGTAAAGGAGGTAGTCCTCAAAATTCTGGGCAGGGCCCTGACAGTTTTTGTTGGGGTCTTAATGAAGATACAGAACTCTGTTCCTACTTGGGTTTGTTTTAGGTGGTGAGGTGATGATTTAATGATGACTCTGTGTGTCTAGCTATGGCTCAGCCACAGGCCAGAATTCTGCTGACTCTTTTTTTTCAAACTGAGATGTGGGTAAAGAAAGGGCTGCACAGTTCCCCTCTCCCACCAGCTGATGGGAAGCACACTGCGTTGGAAGGTACCAAGGGGAGAAAGAAGATCGTAGACTACGGTCTTCTTAGCTCCTTAGTAAATTCACTTGTACCTGCTCCAATTTAAGATTTGAAAAGTGGACTAGTTACGCAATACTGTCTCCTGCTAAACAGGGTATCAGCACATCATCGGTTGGTTTTCAAGATTTTACAAGCATCATAGCAAAAATTTTCAAGGCGGAGAGTGAATTTAGTGATGGAAGGATTTGTGTTTGCCAAAGGAAAGCTCTTATCAACTGGAGGGACAGCAAAGGAACAAACACATTGTGCTGCTTCATTTATTTTATAAGGTGATAACGGAGGAAAAGTTTCATGGGATGATTAGGGAAAAGAGTCCGCCTTTCTTCTGGCTGTCTTATTCACTATTAAGAGGGTGAGGTTGTGAAGCAAAGATAATTGAGATGGAGGAGGAGAGTCAGAGAAAGGGTTACTGTGGTCAGGGTGGCAAGCTAAAAATACATTCTTTACAACTGCATTCTGAGTAGGGCAGAGTTGAGCGGGCCTGTAGGGTAGAAGCGATTGCAAAACTGAACTGCAAATCTGTTACAAGCCTGAACAAGGATTCTAAGTCCAAGGGAACGCTGCTTGGGAAACAGTGGAAGTACCTGGTTGAGGGAGTATTCAGGTGTTGGGCCCGAGAGAAATAGTGGGGAGAGGGTTAAGATTTTAGCTATGCTTTACTTTGAAGGGAGAACACAAGTGTCTGATTCGGACAGCTCTTAACACTGACCTTGAAAACCTACTTCTTCAAGCACCACCACTTAGTTCAGCTCCTGTGAAGTTTCACTCAGCAATGTTTCTCTTTTGGTTTTTCTCTGGCAGGTATTTTGTCAAGGTGGCTTGGGCATGGACGTTCTGGCTTCTGCTGCCCTTCATCGCAGTCACTGCCTACGTGTTTGCCAAGAGCAAGTTCCTCTACGGTCCCACGAAGAGCGTTTTGATGGTGCTGCGGCGTCTCTGTGCACTTGCAGTGGGCACTGCCATCTGGTATGTCTGCACCGGACTCTTCATGTATATCGAGAATCTCACTGGCACGTGCTCTACCTCGGTTAAACTCAGCGAGCCTCGGCGGCTGTATGCCACCAAGCAGGAGTGCCACCAGGACAACGGGATCTGGAATGGTTTTGATATCTCAGGGCACTGTTTCCTGCTCTCGTATTGTGCTCTGATGATTGTGGAGGAGGTGGCTGTGCTGGAAGGCTTGTCCATAGACCAGAACTCTAAGCTGCGTGCTGTGATCAACGGTCTGTTTGTTTCCTTGTGTTTTCTCACCGTGATCTGGGTGTTCATGTTTCTCTGCACTGCCGTCTATTTCCATGACTTCAGTCAAAAGCTTCTTGGTGTGCTGATAGGTCTGTCAGCTTGGTACGGGACATACGGATTTTGGTACTTGAAACCGTTTTCTCCTGGACTACCTCTTCCAAATATACCTTTGAGTTCAAAGAAATACAGTTATAGCAGATAAAATAGGTTTTAAAATTTGGGGATTTTGCTTTCAGAACTGGAGTAGTTGAATGTAGGAATGGTTACTGCGTTTCCACTGTAAGAACAAGGTGATGGGCTGGAGGAAACCAAATCTGTACTAGCTAGTGGCTGGCAGGTGGCAACGAGCTGCTTCCTTGGAAGAAAAAAAAAAATTATATTGGAGGAGATCTACACTTGTTTAGGATCTTCTGACTGGCAGCAAAGAAATCAGAAATTAGATCTGTTTCTCTTACTAATAAATGGAGGAGCAGATCGAAGGCTGACAGAAGCCTTTGCTCTTTAAGAGCTTGACTGATCTCAAATTAATTCTCTCTCTTTTTGATTTATTTATGTCAAAATACCATCGATGATCCAAACCTCATACTTCTTTTTTTTTAATACTCGTATTGCCTTACGGGAAAGCTCTTATAATGATAGTGCTGCCATGTGTTGCAAAAATATCAACACTCGTTAAAGCAGTATATAGCTCTGTTGTGAAACTAGAACATCTCATGTTATCAACGGTTAAATACATTAACTTGCCACAAATGCTTCTTAGCTGGCTGCATCTTCTGCAACAGAGAGTAAATGAGATGAAATGTCTTAAGCAGACTGTGACTTTAAATTCATGCCTGCCTTTAAAGAGGAAACTCTTGAAAAACAGCCTTAACTTTCTCCTTGTGTGAAGTATCTGTAGTAATATTTTGTCATTTTATTCTTGACACAAAAAAAAAAACCTCCTTCCAATTTTGCTAAGAAGTCTAATATGAAAATTGGGGTTTTAATTTTTTTAAAATCTTGTGAGTTACACACTTTGCAACAATGAGTACTTTGTGGTATGTTCCTCCTAGAACAACGATATTCTGGTGTTGTGGACAAGTTAGCTTAACCTGCTGTTTCCCGAATAGTCTGCTTGGTAATGAATGAAACACATTGTTTATCCTAAGAGCTGCAAAGCCAGTGTGCTTGAAGCAATATTTATTCTTGCTTATCCAGTGATATCAATAAGCTACTTAATTTTGATTGCACATACAGCTGTGGCCGCTTTTGATGTGGCTGGAAACCCACTACTGAATAAAACACTACTATTGTATAATGAATAGGTGTGAAGTGGGATGGGTTTACCCATCATATCATTCAAACATTTAGCATAGTTTTTATCGTGAAAAGCTTTTTATTATTTCATAAAGGCTAATTCATGTCGCAATTGCACAAAATTTGTTTGACAGCTGTAGTGATGAGCAAGACAGCCAAAAAGGTCTGTGGGTAAGGCTGTAGGCAGTGGCCGCTAATCTGAGAGCAGGCTTGATCTGTCTGTAGTGTTTGACTTCAAGGTGATTATTTTGCAGAATATAGGGCATGATACACCGGAGTCTAATCTCTGCACATTTCTGTTTGCCATCTCAACAGCTCTCTTCCAGCAAGAGAGCGGTATCGTTTGCAATAAATACAGCAGTGTTAATTCCACACTTGTGGTCTGCCTTGGAGGAGAGCTGAATTCACCTGAATTTCCACTGAATTCAGTGGCAGGTGGGAGTTGTGCATCCTTGGAAAGTGCAAATCTCGCAGAAAGAAGCTGCTTCAGGAGGTTATGCATTTTCTGTCAAGCTCCTCCTTTTGTTTTTGCATTGAATTGCCATTTAAGATGACTCTCTGGAAAATTTGCACTGATTAACTCATATTGGGTTTAACTAAATTCATTTAAATGATGCAAATTCATTTGCAGACATTCTTTTGATGTAATGTAAGCCTGCTCCAAATAGAGTTGAGCTAGACCGCAAGCCACTTTCACCATGAAAAAGGATTATATACCCAGAAGGTTTTCTGATTAATTTCATTAGATTTAAATTTCTATTTTAGGTTATCTTTATGTAACTTTGCTATATAGACAAGGCCCTGGAACAGGAAATGCTATTTATTTAAACCAACTGACTGGCTGAAATTATCTTCAGTTTCAGAAATGTTTTGTGCAATCACTATATGAGTATTTCTGTCTGCTTCTAACCAGTGTCATACAAACTTTTTGTTATGGAAATAATATGCAATATGGTTACTCTCAAAACTTTTATTTAAACAATGAAAGAAAGACACTTGAGAACTTTATCAGTGTTTGTGTCTTTGAGAATTTCTTTCTGATGTCTGTAAAGATCCTGCCACTGTTCTTCTTTTCCCTGAATGATCCAGCCTCATGGTGTTTTTGTGACTAGATAGATGCATGATCAAACTCACACTGATAATTCTGCAGTATTTGAACGGGTTAATATAGCACCGATTCTCAAAAGTACAGTGTGTAAAAAGAAGCAAAGCAAAGACAAAACAAGAAAAGCCATGCCTGACAAAAGCAAGTTTCCTAATGTGTGCCTGTTACACCAGGCAGTTGATTATGTAGACGTGAACAGTTGCTTATTGTAGCAAAGTGAAAGCCTAATCCATTGAAATATACAGAAAAATTCTCGTGGGCTGTAATACTGCTTATGAGTTTGGAAATCTTGGCGTATGTGTCTTTCTCAGTACCCAGAGCCCGTGTGCCAACTGTTGGCTTAGAAGGTTCCCTTGGGCTCTAGACCTTTTCTTTGCACATTGACTCTCATTTCAGAGTAAGTCTTCGCTTCCTTGTACTTTAACTGGAAATTAAAGGTTGTAGATTTTCTGTTCGCATATTTGCCATCACCTTTATCTGACTTTCTTTCCTCTCCCAAATACATTTTATCATTAAAATAAAAATGCAGCTTCTCTACAACAGATCTGCAGCCAGAGAAACAGTGCTGTGAGCAGCTGGATTTGATGTTCTCTGCCAAAGGCACAAAACATCTGTCGTCAGGTATTATTAATTTGTTTCAAGTTTCTTAGAAAAGTATAACATTTTAAAGATAAATTTTCACATTTTGTAGTGAATTCCAATAGACAGCAACTGTAATCCTGTAATCACAAGAAACTTGGTCGTCTTTCTCCCTTTTTTTTTTTTTCTTTTTGCTTTTCTGCATTGAAGTATTCCTCTTGTTCCTGCAGAGCTCTCTTTCCGTGTCTGTAGAACTATTTAGGGAGGATTTATCTCCAGCATCTCACTGTCATATTACTTATTTCAACATATGTTTGCTAATTTTTCGTTGCCTGTGCTTAACTAGCCTGTTTTGCGAGCTCTGTATCGCAGTACTTCCACAGAAGCAGCGTTTGGCCTGACTGACGTGGATGAGGCAGTTCTTGGTCATGGTGCCCTAAACACTTTCCTCTGCTTCAGCCAGCAAGGAAAGGAGTCTCAGCTAGAACACAGCGGGAAGATTAACTGGATTAGGATTCATTTCACTCTTCGCTTACCTGGGACTCTTTCAAATGTTTACGTCACTGGAGGCAAGATCAGGCAAACAGGAAAGTTGAGATCTTTCATAAGAGCCATCTGAACAGTTCAGACCTTAAACGTATCTGAAACTGAGGTTGGATTCTTCCTCAAAGCCTCTGTTCAGAGCAAACTTGCTCCATGAATGCTTCACTGGTGCTAAGTGATATTCTTGGTTTGCCAGTTTATTCGTGTGTACTGAAACTCGGGTCATGGAGCGGCTGCAGAAATGGAGTCCTCTTTTCATGGCTAAGTGAGAAACGCCCCGTTATGCCCTGTGGTGCACTTTAATGGAAAAAACCGTGGAGGCTGCTGTGATAGGTTAAATGTTTTGGAGAATCAGGCTTTAGTTGTGAACACAAGTCTATGGTCACTTTTCTTAGTGAAACAGTACCTGTTTTCCCACTGTAGCTTAGAGCAGATCCCTGCAGCTTCTCTGCAATCAGCCTTTTCCAGCTCTTTCGCTTTGATGAGCTCGTGTTTATCTCTGTTCACTCGGAAACCCGTTTCCTGGGATTATTTCTTTTCATAGCTTCATCTCGCTTCCTGGAGTGCAGATTAATAATAAATGCTCTTTACCTCGGCTAGATGCGTGCTTTCTCTATGTTTTGTCTACCCCACTTTTAAGTATTTTGCCAAAACTTAATATGAAAGTAATAATACTAGCAAAACATGCTGCTTTGACTCTGAACTCATAATTAACTTGTTAAAAGGAGTCGGTCTGTCACTGTAATGGTGTTCACCTGGAGAAAAAGCACAGGCTTGATTCATTGAAGCCGAGTGATGCCTGATGCACTTGAACCCATGGAAGGAAAGAGAAGGTAACGTGACAGTGCCACTTGTGTCAGTAATAGAGTTATCTTTGTCCTTTTCTCGAGGAGCGTGCACTACATTTCTATAAAGAGTACTTTCACCCAGGTGTTTAGTAAGAAATTGTTAATTAATTTGAATGTGGGAGGGTACCTTAGTGCTTAAACCAAATATACAATGAGAACATAGAGGTTACAGGTTGGGAAAGCAGAAATGGAAATGACTATCATGATTGAGTGCAGTCCCTGAAATTTCAGGCAATTATGTAGTAATATTTAGTCTGAAAGATTATTTATTTTTAAACTACCCTCTGTCCATCACAAAACAAGCAATGCCATGTGCCTTGTAACAAGCTGAGTAACTTCTCTGTAAAGCTTTGCAACTATAATATGGCACAGAAAATAAGCAGTAGGGGAAGAGCTTTACCAGCCTTTCAGGGGACCGCAACAAGTATCAAGGGAAAGGAGAAGTCAGAAAAATGCCCTTTCTCAGTCATGCTTTTCCTGACAACGGTCGGAGATCTGCAATTGTACTGTGTATCTCTAGTGGAGTAAGGCTGAAGAAAGGAAAGCGCAGAACAAAAGTAAATACAAATGATGATTATTTTTTGTCTCACATCACTGAAGCCTTTTTCCGTGTCCAGGCTGGGTTCATTTTGCAGTTTTAGGTCACGTATTCCCTCGGTCATGCAACTTAATGCATTTAATCTGTGGGAAGCGTTGTTGATGTCAGAGCAATAAATAGGCATATCCTCAATGTAAATGTCAGCTCTCTTCGGAAATCTCTTCCCTGAATCCTGTGCTGCCTCTGTTCTGTGCAGCCTTCCCTGGCTCCTGGGGGCTGGGGAGAAGAGCCGTGCCGAGGGGTTCCGGGCGCTGTGACTGTGACCTATTCAGCTGAATAGGTTGTGGCTCAAAACAGTTGACTGATGGAGAAAGCAATGCAAAATTGATTGAAAATAAAGACGATGCTAAGCCCTCAAAGCCTGTTAGCCTTATATCCAAATGTGTGAATTGTTGCACCCAGAGCCAGCAGGATTGTGCTGATTCGGAATGGCACTCGGGGTCAGCCCTCTGTGTTTGCAGACGATGGAAGCGAGCACAGATTTAATATGTCTTTGATGATGGAGTGTCATTCTAGACCACAGCTCTTCCCAGCACTGTGCAGCGTTGCTCCAGCTTTGCCATGGCCTCACCTGACTGGCTTGGTTTTTAGAAGAATGGGAGTGATAGAGGTTTGAGGTGGTTTTTTTTTTTTCGATTGATTGTTGTGATTTGGAAATTAAGAGGAAGAATTATTCCAGGGTGGTTTTTTGTTTTATTTTCTTTTCTGGGATTTTTTTTTTTTTTTCCACTTGTGGCCAAGAATCCTCCCTATTGCAGTTCTGTAGTGGTTGGTTCCGAGGGCATGGAATGGAAAGAAACTACTTTTGGTAAGCAAAAATAGAAAGGTGTTCCAGGAGGCTTGCAGCAGTGTGGCATGACCTTGTGATGTAAAGAGCGTGTGCAAAACAGCGCTTAACTATGCAGAGTACTTAGTTCTATGTCAAGAAGAGCCTGCAGCATTATAAAGCACCCTCAAACCTGGTTGCGCTCTGTTCTGATTGCAAAGTAGCTTTATTTGGATAACTCTCCTGGAGCTAAAAAAGATTTAGGTCATGGGAGAGAGAAAGTGCTGGTAGGAAAGGGCTGAGACAGGAGGCAGTGAAAGTAGGGGGTTGGACAGTGTTATTTTTACAGAAAGGCTTCCTAAGTTGTCGTTGGTCTGTGCTGTTAAGAGGTTTTTAGTAAGAGTGTTATGTCCTTCATTTTGCAGCAGTTCTTTCTCAGCGGGTGGAAATGGGAGGTGCTGTGTCCACTGGTGCAGAGCTTCACAACCCCTGGGCTCCTGACTACTGCAGCATCTCTGAAAACGGTCGTGTATCGCTGGCTGTCTGTGGCGGGAGAGCGAAATCCGGGGAGTCCAGGAGAGAGGAAAGGGGTAGGATGGTAGAGAGCAGTAAAGAAAAAAAGAGCTGAAAGGAAAAAAGTAGATCATTGTGCAGAGGAGAAGGACAAAAAAGGGAAAAAACACTATTGTGAGCCCCTGAGGAGTGGGTAGAGGTTGACACTTTGCTTATCAATGCTCTTCGGCATCAAAGTCGCATGGAAAAAGAAATAAACTGCTTTGGCAACAGCATCTGCTGTCTGCAGGGAGAGCCTTGGCCGGCAGCAGGCAGGTTCCTGCAGTCCGCAGCCTCTGCTTTGCTGCAGCTGCAGTGATGGACATTTGTGTTCTGACAAAGCAATTGTTCATCTAAATTATTTATGGCATATGTGGTATTCTTTCTTTCACTGTGAGGCATTTAAAGCAGACTCTTTTCTCTCTGTTGAAGCCTTCAGAGGAAAGCGTGTAAAACAGAGAGTAAAAGACAGTGATAGTAAATATGTCGTTTGGAAATTAGCATGAGGGGAAAAAATAGGAAATTTGTTTGTCGTGAATGCACTTTATCTGAGAATACAAGTTCTGGTGGGTTTTTTTCACTACTGCTTAAAACCTTAGATTCAGTATTAGAAACGGCTCAACCTGAAACGGCTCTGACTTATCCCCGAGGGAATGCGGTAGGGAGTGCTCTAGGGGTATGAAATCTGCCCCTGGTCACAACAGACACACACAGAAGTTTTCATTCCCATTCACACCTGTGGGTTTGAACTTTTGTCTGGGCGGAGGTGCTGAACGTGGGCTGAGGCCTTTATTCTGTCCCGACAAGGCAGAAGTAGCTTTTCTACAGACTTGTGTAGTAATAGCAGCTTTGCTGATGGCATGAGCAGATGTGAAATTACCCTCTTATCCTCCGGTACGCCACAGATAACTGGAGGTGTGGGGTTACAGTAGTTAGCTCTTAGGTAGTACGTTATTTCTTGGATCTCTGGTTATTCAGTTTTTAATCCCATATTATCATATCTTATGTTACCCCTGGCCATCTCAAAATACTATTATCATATTATCCCCTATTATTTTAATCCCATATCTCTCTCAGGAGCCTGTGGGGTTTAGGTACTGCCATTACCTGCACTGTGGATCCAGTCTGGGTGGTTTTGGCTTTGGTCTCCATGACGACAGTGAATGCAACCAAACACAACCTGATGGTAAATATTTTCACAAGCTCTAATGTTTTCAATTTGCTGCTCTCAGGTGGGGAAGTCCTTAATTTATTTTCACAGCAGAAAGAGAGTTTTCCCTCGCTTGAAGGAGCAGCTCTTGCACCATCCCCCTTTCCTCCTTAGCCAGGCTGCTGAAATCGCAGTTGGGTGGTAAGGATGGGTTTTTTCATTCAGAAACAGAGCAAGGCTCAGCAATTAATTTCTGAGAGGGCCATGGGATGATCACTAGGTATTCTTAGACAGCCCTTGATCTCGATTTCTTTGGCAACCTGTGACAGACAGGCTCTGTGGTGCGTTCCCTGTCCTCTGGCAAGCTTGACTTGGAAATCTTTTATTCTGCATGGAGAGGTCCTCTCCATCCCTTGACAAGCACAGAAGAAGCTGCCAGCCGGCTGCAAGACTGACACGTACATTCTCCATTTTCATAATTGAGTCTTTTGAGCAAAACCTGTAGGAGTAAAAAGATTTCGGAAGCTGTAGTTCTACAAATCTGACCATTGGGAGCCTATTAAACAGGAGGCTGGGGAGGGAGGAGGGAAGGAGTGCTCCTTGTGAGCTCGCTCAGTGTCATGCAGCTCCATCTCAGAGTGCTCAGAAGGGCTTGGACTTGACAAGTAGCCCCTGATTTTCTCCCTTCTGATAATTAAAGGTTCCACATTTCATCACAGATACAGATTTTATGGCCCTGAGGTGCCTAAAAGCACCTTTGCCCCTAAAACACAGAGATTTTGAAGGATAAAAATTTGATGGGTAAATAAGTACATATAGAGTATGTATCTGAAGAAGGACCCTGACTGGGGTCGGGTCCACAGAAGGATTTGGTGCAAGATACCGCATGAGCCATTCCCTCTGTCCTCTAGTACAGCCATGCCAGGGCTTCAGTGGTAGCGGTTGCTACAGAACTGCTCAGCGGCAAATCCTACAGTGTCCCAAATCCTAAGGTGTCCCAGAGCAGATGTTTGCTCCAAATAGTATCTCCGAGGTGCCTCACCTTCTAGCCTTACCCCTTGGTTGCCTCTGTTACCCCACACCTTGCTGAGAGCGAACAGTAAAATCCTACAGTGAGAAAGCAGATTTTTGCTGTCATTTTTGTATTTCTGTGTACAGAAAGTGCCTTGGGCAGTGAGCATCAGACCGCTGCCTGGCTTACGGCAGTGTAGTGTGGGGGTCTCCCCTTTTAAGTGGAACTAGAGCAGAAAAAGTCTGATTAGGTTCAGATCAGCTAAAGCAAAAGCAACGTTCTATGACAGCCTGTAATCACCACAGGGCTGCTTATAGTAATTGGCTAACATGGATCGATTGGGGTGGTGACATTCATCTCCCGGTTTGTTTCAGCATGGTCTTGAACATCAATCCAGCCTCTGCCTGTGTCACAGTAATTGTCTTTTATCGCTCTCACAGATTGCTTTTCCCTGGAGCAAAGTCCTGGTATTTTTTCATTACCACGGCAGGGAAACAGGGCGCAGCGTCAGGGAGTGGCACTGTCTCCACTCATTTTTGCTTTTTTTTTTTTGCTTTTTTTTTTTAAATTTGGTCCAAAACAAAGGCGTGTTAGTGAATAGTCCTAGCTGAGAACTGGTACAAAACTCATCACTGCAGCATCTGTGCCTTCTCAGCAGCCCACGAAGTGACACGACTGACAGCTCTCGTGTGTTGGTCCGAACTGACCCACGCCTTGCTCCAGCTGCTGCCTCTGGCTGGCTTCCTTCTCATAGTCACATTCTAACCGTGTGCTCCAAAGCAAATCAAACACCTATTTTCTCCGGTGTTTAGAGTTCTGATTTGCTCCGTGATTTAAAATTTTATTCTTTGGTTTAAAAATAACCCCAACCAACCATGGAGCAAAGTAACCAGCAGCAGTCTTGCTAAGCAGCTTCCTTCTGCCTCATTCTTGGGCTGAAATCCTGGGAACTGAGAGAGTATTTGCTCTCGTTCTGTCTGGGTTTCCTGGCCTTCTACCTCCGGTGATACTGCTTTCCACAGAATAAGCTGTATCATCAGCTTTTGGAGATCACCAGGGAGTGTGTGTAGGACAACGGACAGAGGTAAAAGGGTGAAATCCTGGTAAGGGTTTCACGTCAGTGTATCTTTATAAATTCTTTTGGGGAGTTTAGTACCAGCTAATGGACCAGATGAACTGGTCATCGTGTGTGTTCTTACATCTTTCAGGTTCAGCAAAAGGGATGAGCTCAGAGGACCCTCTTGCCTCCCTCTCCAAAAAGAAGAAAAATAACTATTTTTTCCAAAGTCATTGATTCCACAAAGCAAATACGTAACTGTATTTTGGGGAGTATGTGTCTGTAAGGTTTCACTTAGCAGCTCGGCTGCAGGTGCCCGGTCTGCACGGGCGGGTGGTGGATTTGGGTTCTCACACGCCAGTCTTAAGTGTGGCCCTAATCACTGGGGGTAACACGGATAACACAACACCTCTGCAGCTACACAGGTCACTGTATTCCAGAAATATGTCAGACCAGCCTGCACAATTGTGACAAGCACAGCGTAAGTTCGCCCATTGTCTAATCTCTGTGTGCTCATCCCTTGTAATTCCTGCTAAATATTCACAATTCTGTGGCTGCCAGGTTGCGTCAAGAACCAAAGCTCCTGGGAAATCCTGCTGCTTTCAGATACATACGGCTAATTTTTGAGTTGGAGGCAAATGCAATTTGTATTGTTTCAGCCACGCTTGGCGTACATTCCCGAGCCGAGAGATGCAGCGTGACTCGCTAGGGATCACCGGAGCGCTTGGAAAACCAGCCAGAGGAGATCCTAGCAGGCTGAGCGCTTACAGAAATGAGTGCCTCGGAAAAGGGATATGCATTGTTTCCACACGAGTTTTATACCAATGCAGTACATGAGAAAAAGCACAAACCACCTGCACATCCCTCTGCCCGTGGGCATGCTTCGAAATAAGGCTAGAGGGATGTTGGACACATTTAGAAATGTGAAGCCGTTACTCCTCCCATATGGTTTATTGAGGATCTCAGTTTTCAAAGCATGAGTAGCAGTGAGGCCCGTTATTCTTTCCAACATGCAAAAGGCACAAGAAAGTCATCAATGTGATTCTGTGCAAAGTGTCTCTAAGAAAACACACAGCGAGGAAATGACAGAAAAGAGCCCCCGATGGAAGAGAAAGCCAAAGTGCCTTCAGGAAAGTGCTGAAAAGTTCTGAAAATGGTCGTACTTTTTCAGAGTCCAGATATGCTCAGTCGGTGAAAGTTGCTTTGCAAATCCGTGAAAGAAAACTCAAAGAGACAGAGCCAAAAGGCTTAAAACAATAATCTCCTTCATGTGCCAAAATTCAGGATGGAAGTCAAAATGATTTATCTCAGGAAAAAAGTGCGGCAGTTAAAGACAGACATTAAATTCTTTAAAAAAAAGCCCACCAAAACCAGACGTAGAAAGTGGATACATTCTAAGAGCAGCTCAATAAAAAATACTCCTTTTAATGAAAATAATTTAAAAAATGGATACTTGAAGAACGCAAATCCACCTTGACTGTGACCAGCTACTGCACCCTGCTCCCAGGAAAGCCTCCGAGCACAACACAACGCCTCCTAGGAGAACAAAGTCACCTCTACCTGCATGTGTGAAATGTGGCCGGGGAACAATTTGGAAACACAAACCTACAGTATCCGAGTCCCATTAGTTAACTTGGGTGCTGGGAAACTTCCCGGGGTTCCCGTCTCTCCCACTGGAGCTGGCCGGTGCCGGAGGCGGTGTTGCTTCCCGGTGGGCACAGCTGAGCCCGTGAACCCCTGAGCCTCTCGCTGGAGTTGAATACTTAAATCTAAAAAAGGCATTTACAAGTTGACGCTTTTTTTTTGTTGTTGTTGTTGTTGTCTTATTTCCTTGCAGTATACGTTTCTACTTCTAGACTATGGAATGTTACATTAAACAATATAATTATTCATTACCTTGCTTCAAATTTCATTACAGTTACTGAGGCTTCATCATAATTTCACACATCACAGAGACACCAAACTAAACACCAAGCAGCCAGCACTAGATGTATTTTTTCTTTAAGTACCAATAAGCAAAATATCCCATTCCTCCCAGAGATCCCATCAGGAAGGAGGCTCCGAAGAAGGAGGGAGGTTTCCGCTTGACCAGCCTGAAGGCATTGGGCACCACCGCGGAGAGGAGCGTGGTATGTATATCTCCCAAAACTTTCCTGAAGGCGAAGCGTTTTTGTATCCTGTCGAAGAAGGACTGTAGGTTAGGTCTGCTGCCATCTTCCCAGTATTTCTTAGAGAGTCCCAGAAACTTGAGGCGGTGCAGGGTAGCTCCTAACAAGACATCGGCCAAAGTAAAGACACATCCGCAGAGCCAAAGTTCACACTTCTGCCCTGGAGAGAGAAAAGCGACAGAGCAGGTAGGGTAAGAAGAAACGCTTGGGTGTGCACCTAAAGGCTTGCTCAAAAGGTCCACGAGGGCTGGAGCGTTTGCATTAGACCGGGGGTGTTTTTTCTCAGCTCTGTGATGTCCCAAGAGATCAGATCCCATCTACCAGGGTAGGTGATGGAGGATATGTGGGGCCACTGAGGTGGGAATATGAAGTGATCATTTACAGCCCATGTGAACATACAAATTGCTGTCTGTAAAAGGGCCCTGTTGCCTCTCTCCCAAGCCAAGAGCAGCAGGAGGTGGCATCCTTCTGTACCCAGGAGGTCCCTGGAAAAGGGCCCTTGACCTCCCTTGAAGGAAGATGTGGTACGGTGACCCCTTCCTGCTGTGTTAGTGCTTGGGGACAGGAGCAGCATTTGTCCTTGTCTGCATGGGGAGCTGTTTCGGGAGTGTCATGTTAACTTGTCCTATTTTAGGGATGTGAGAAATCCTCAGGAATCAAAACCATTTGCTGGCCTGGCCTGGCTGTTCTCCCTGTGGGCTGTCGGGGAGGTCCTGCCTCTGTCCCCTCTCCTGCAGCAGGGACCCAGCTCTGGGACACCAAAACTGGCAGCACATTTGTGTGCTGAGAGCCAGGTTTCGGGGGAGGCAGAGCTTGGTGCGAATGCTGGGCATGAGGACAGGCAGCAAAGCATTGATGGCCCCTGATAAGGGGTGACCCTGGAAATAACCTCACCAGAGAGATGTCTACAAATACACCAAGCTGTTGTTAGGCTGGAAGAGGCGGGCTCAGACGAGGATGGTGTCAAACCCTGCTCCGATGCCCCTTCAGTGTTAAGGAGCGGGGCTGGGATGCAGATAAGGCAGATGGAGGTAGGGAAGAACAGCAGAAGGGGCACAAAACCTGTCCCCAGCCAGCATGAGCCCCTGGCTTCGCACAAAATCCTTAACTTTGGAGCTCTTCCACTGTCCTGTGGCTATTATATCTGGGAGGGAGAAAGCAGCACCGTTATTGCCCCCCCTGTGCAGGCCCTGGTGCTGCCTGCAGGGCCAGGTCAGGGGAATTACTGGTAATTAGCAGCCCTCATTTGGCAGCCTGCCTGATCCTGCTAGAGGCACAGCCCAAGTGGACAGATTGCCTGTGCCTAATTAGTCAATAAATGTTTTCAGTGACTAATGAATTGTGGGGGTGCTGCAGCTGGAGCCTCCTGGGTGCTCCGGGGACCCTGAGGATGCTCCGGCTCAGAGGTAAGAGAGGTGGGGCTGAGGTGTCTGCCTCCCTCCTGGGCACTGCTGGGGGCAAAGGAGAAAGCAGACATGAGGATGGTGATTTCGGGAGAGCGCCGTGATCTGGCCCTACCCCTCCTGGCTCTGGGCTTGCACCCACTGCTGAGGTCTGGACGTGGGTGCTGTGGGGTACCCCGGGGCAGAAGCGTGGGTGAGGACAACTCGTCCCCTTTGCATCCGCAGCAGCCCCAGCTCGGATCAGCCTGTCCCAGCCCGACAGGGTGCCTGTGGCCAGGGGGTCACCCTGTGCTCCTGCAGCATCTCCCACCCTCCTCCTGCCTGCCCTGCCCTGCCCGCATCGCTGCGCTGCGCTCCGGGGCCGGCAGCCTGGGCTGCGTGGGAGGAGAGCTGCTGCACTGCGGCTCCTGGGAGGTTGCCAAAGGGCTGATGCTTGTGCCCACTGCTGAGATCCTGACCCGGCTGTGGGCACGGCGAGGGGATTTTGGGGGCCCGGAGCAGAGAACGGGAGCAGCACGCAAGGACCAAAGGCAGTAGAGCACCTGGGTGCCAGCAGCAGCCACCGCTCTGCTCCAGGCACCCGGGATGTCCTCTGAGGGCACCTCATTAGGCTGAACTCTGCTGAGCTACCCCAGCTCTCGGATCAGTTAATGAGGGTGTTCGTTGGAGGCAATTAGGGCCATGCAGGGTGCCACTGCGAATCCATCAGGGCTCTCAGCAAATCCCCAACCCAGTGCCTTGCAGGGCTGGACCTTGGCACCTCCGAGGGCTCGTTGGTGCAGCCCTGAGCGTGACGCATGGCTCCCCGTGGCCAAGGCCAGCTCCGAGGGCAGGGGCAGCTGCGGGACCATCCCCTGATTAACTGCATCGGGGCTCTGCTCCGGACCTGGCACCGCGGCGGTGGCGGCTACCAGCCGTCCTGGGTCTGGGGTTATGAGCCCTGTGGGCAGCGGGGACGGGAGGATGATGGCGTCATCCCGGGGTGATGGCAGGACAAGCGACGTCCAGCTGTGCCCATGCATCCCTGTCTGCCAGGGCACCGGGGTGGCTCTCGGCAGGCACCCAGCAGCGTGTATTTGATGTCGGGGAGGGCTGGTGTTGCTCTCTCCCACCCGCTGGTGTTTGACGCAGGTCCTGTGAAGGCTCCCACCCCTCCAGGGCCCCTCAAATTCCCTTCAGATTTCCCTGCCCGCGCTCTGCTGGGATGTGCCGCAGCCCCGTGGCTGGAGGGGGCTTGGCTGCGGGACACGTCCCCAGCCCAGAGCTTTTGTCAGTCTGTGCCCCTTGTGGTGCAAGAGCCTGGGGCCAGACCGGTCCTTCCTCAAGCAGCCACCGGCAGCCCTTTGCTGGGGCAGAGGGGACCCGCCACCACCCTGTGATGACTTTGGAGCTCCCACAGAGCAGCCGTGAGGACAGGGGTCCTGCTGTCCCCTGTGGCAAGGGTTGGCTTGCTGGAGGTTATCAAGACCACGGCTGCAGTGGCATGGGTGCAGCCAAAAAGAGGAGAGCCCAGTGGCAGCCCCAGTCCCACCGGTGGTTGCCATGTGGGGAACATTCATCAGGTGCAAAGCCATCGGCTGTTCCTGGTGTTGCACCTTGGTCTCATGTGGAAAAACACCCCATAAACACAGCCCAGTGCCTACCTTGGTACTCCAGTTTCCTCTTCTCCAGCTCGGCCTCAATCTGGTCCAACACCATCGCCAGTTCACCAAGAATCTTCTTCAAGTAGTTCACGTTGTCGTGCTCCAGGATCTTGGCCTGGGTGTAGAGCAGGGTTATGACTGGGGATGAATGAATGGACCTGCAACCATGCAGGGACACGAGGCACCAGGTGCCCATGGAAGGTCCATGGGTCATGTCCCCCCCACCACCACAGATGTGTGTGGCTTTGACCCACTTACCATCAGCTTCTTCTGCTTGGAGAGGTAGGGCTCTGATAGCTGTGGCTCTTCCTCGTGGTCCAGCTTCATCAGGTCCGTGCTGGCATTAGCTAAATGTCCTGGGGGGAGACAGACAGAGAAGCTGGGGGGGGCTGTGTTTGGCGGGGGTAGAGATGACCTTCTGTCTGGTAGCAAAGCATTTTGTCCTGCATGCAAAATAGTGTTGTGGCACCAAGAAAAACACCCCAGAGAGCTAAAATGGGCCAAATTCATGGCTTGCTGCCACTGTGCTGCCATAGGAGCGGGTTGCCAGGGCATCGCACGCCCTCCTGAGGGCATGTGGCTTCTTCAGCCCTCCCATCCGTTCACGGCCGGGCAGCACTGGCTGTGGGGCACAGCAGATCCCCTTCCCCGCCCTCGGTGAGTCCCAGCTCTGCGGGTTTCAGGGGGAGTCTCAGCTCTTCATTTCCTCTGCTGGATTCATATTAGAGCTGCCAGCAGACCACTGTCTCTATCTGGCTCTTACTTTTTCTAAGAACAGCCCTGACTTCCCCATGGGTTCCTGCAGCTCCATAACCTGGTTCCTGCAGCTCCAGCCCCAGCAGATCCTTTGGGACGTCTGAGTCAGCTGCCTGTGCGTGGGTGTGCGTGCAGAGCAGCATGGCAGGGAACGGCATGGGAGGGGATGCTCCCTCCCAAATGAAGCTGTCCTGGCTCGGTGTCCGGGATGCAGTTCGGTAGTGTGGAGCCCATTGCAAGTGCAGGAGAAACACCCACCTTCCTCCCTCCCAGGGTGCGGGGAGGATGTGAAGGGCTTTGTGCAAGGGAGCTGACGGAGGGAAAGGAGCAGAGTAAATGGAAGAAGAGAATACGAGATGCAGAGTAACACCTTAGGGACGTAAATTATGCGAAGCTGGGTTAATCTCTGCCTGCCAGAGACCATCTGTCTCTCCCTCCTTGTTCCCTCCGACAAGGGCTTGGCTCTGCCGATGTGCAGGTACGGGAGATGCCGGGGCTGGCCAGGGCTGTACACTGCCACAAAATGGTGAAACTCCCTCTTTTCTACCACGAGCCTTGAAGCTTGTGCTCACAACTCCCAGCTAAGGATCCCCCGGGGCTGTAACTCAGAGGGAAGCCTGGGTACCACCGGGGTTTTGTTCCCTGTTTCCCTTGGGAGAGCCTGGCCCTCGGTTCAGCCCCTCCTTGGAACACAACTACGTGGATTTGCCTTGGCACTCGCTGCAACAGGGCAGCCCAGACACCGCCTGGGTGTAGGGGATGTCCCGAGGAGGAAGGGCACCTCCAGCCCTGGGGCACCCCACGGATATGTCCACAGCCCTGCCTTCATGGCGGCTGGGGACAAATGCCACCAGTGAGGAGGTTTAGATGATGAGATATTTTTAAGGACCTCAGCAGAGCGCTGGGGTGGTGATGCGAGGCAGGTGGCTCTGAAGCCATGGCAGCAGCACCCTTCGGGAAGGGGATGGGCTTGGGGGGTGGAGGTGACACTTGGTGACACGGGGAAAGCTGCCTGCGCAGGGTGCCAGCAGAGGTAGGGCAGACCATGAGCTACACCTCAGGAACAGCCTATTTCTCTTTGTGCATGAATGCATCCTGTTTCAGAGGGACCAACCGTGGCTTGCAGAGCTGAAGGGACAGTGCGGGGAGTGTGGGAGTGAACGGCGTTTGCTACGGGTGCTGCGTGGGGTCAGAGCCTAAAGAAAGGGAGAGACGTGGGGCACGCCAGTGCCCTCCTCACAAGGTCACGTTTCTGGCGAGGGACTCTCTCCAGGAGCGATCCTTGCCATTGAGTTATATTAAGCATCGTCAATGTTTCATGAGCGCTTGAAGGTCAGGTACACAGTCTTATGCCGATTCATCCACTATCTGCAACTCAATCTGGCTGCAGTCCCCCACCTTCGCCCTTAGAGCTATCGGAGGGAGAGGGGATGTGCGGGACAGGGGGAAAATTCATGTGCCCTACAAAGAGCTGGGCGAGAAGCACGTATTGCACATGGGAGCCCAGACACCCCTAAGGCTAGGAAGCCTCTACAGGGTGCCTGCAGCTCCCAAATCAGCTGTGCTTTGTTGTTTCCCACCTCTGTCCCTGCCTGTGTTGGTGGAAAGAGGAGACAAGCAAGAGCAGGGTGGCCGGCCGGGCTGCGGAGCCAACCTGAGCCTAAAGCAAGGTCTGGGGGAGCCGTCCCGCTGGCGCCGGCCCTGGGCAGCCCCGCTGGAGAGGCGACTTACTGCGGATCTCAGCGGTCGCGTACTTTGGGATCATGGAGTCGGTGGTGAGCTCGGGGTGCAGGATGCAGCCGTGCGTGTAGGCGTCCATGGGGAGTGAGTCCAGCAGCTCCCGGTACTGCAGCACCCGCGAGTGCAGCAGGCTGCCCGGCTCGGGGATCAGCTGGGTGACATTTTCTGTGAGGGCAAAGGGGAAAGCTGTTAGTGGGACACTCATTAGTGGCTTGTTAGCCTGCGTGGGACACCAGTGTGCAGTCCTGGCTCGAGCTACCTCTGAGCAGGGACTCAAAACTGTACTCCTCGCTTGGTTCTGCTTCCCCTCCCCGCTGCCCGTCCTGGCCGGGAGCGCAGCCAGCCCGTGTCCAGAGACAGACAAACCTGCAGGACCACAGCGACGTGTACGTGTGTCGTTACTCAGCCCCGCAGCCCCCGTGTCCCCAGGAGCTCAGCAGAGCGAGCCCTTCGCCTCTGCAGCCCCTGGATTTGTACGCCGTGGTTTCACATCTCTTAGAAGGGCATCAGAAACTTCCCATTATGCAGAAAAAAAAGCTGAAACATGGGGATTTGAGTTTGGGATCTCCCAAGTTATATACTCGTTACACCAGCGGCAATGAGGTACCTAATTTTCCTGGTCTTCCTTGAAAAACTCATTTCAAATAGGTAATCGGGGGGGCTGATGACCAAAGGAGGAGCTCAGCACATCTTCCCTGTGTGCTCAGTCGGTGCCTCAGCTGCAGGAGCCCCCCTTGCCCCGGCCAGCTCAGCACCTCCCTCGCCTTGCTGGGTTTTATTCATCTTTTGCAGATGGTAGTTTGTATCCTGCTCTTTTTATTACACTTTCTGCTCAAAATACAGAGCAGACGACACCACAAGGAGCGAAATATTGCTTTTGTCTCCCCCAAGAATATCGGGTCCATTGTTTTACGGGATCATAAATGTTTATGGCGTCTGCAGATAGCAGTTAATAGGTAGTGAGTAAATTTACCACCAGGACTCGGTACACTCGGTTGCCCCCACGCCGTGCGCAGTGCGGGGCTCACCGCGTGCCACTGTCTTGGGCTGAGTTAAGGCACATCGGCAGAAGGACTTTGGCAGACATGGCCAATGTGGCTCCTTAATTAAGGCTTGGCCTGAAATGATGG
Source organism: Charadrius vociferus (assembly GCF_000708025.1). Taxonomy (NCBI): domain Eukaryota; kingdom Metazoa; phylum Chordata; class Aves; order Charadriiformes; family Charadriidae; genus Charadrius; species Charadrius vociferus. The sequence goes on along the minus strand of NW_009646340.1, from coordinate 1,228,176 downwards.
TTCTGCCCAGCCCTGACACCAGTGGCAGGAGCAAGACTGCGGGCACAGCCCGGTGATGCCCACCCGGCAGAGGAGCACTGCTCACCCTGCCCTGGGTCGGGCAGCGTCCTGCCTGCCAGCACCTGCGGCTGGACAGGAACCAGGGAAATTTTGGCATCTCCTGTGCTGCAAACCTATTAGCAGCTCCAGTTTGGGGCCGTCTCTGCTGGTGGGCCCCGTAAAGTTGTTCTGACCGATGGGCATCAGCGTTCTTGTCCCCAGTGCGAGGGGAGATGTTGGTAGCTCCTCCCTGCCTGTGGGCTGCCCGCTGCCTGCCCTGCCTGGGCTCCAGCTCTCCAAGCAGGGATTTTCCACCCGAGAAAAGCAACTGGCTGAATGAAATAACAACAACTGACCTATAGCCTGCGTGCTCCTTCCACACGGCTCCCAGCCAGCGCCCGACGGGCTGGTGCTGAGGCTGGAAACCAGCACATCCAGAGGGACCGCCCCATCCAGCAGCGAGATGGAGTGACCACAATGAAATAGCGGCGTGTGGGCTGCCAGCCTGCATCCTTCAGCACGTCCCAGGGAGGCTTTTTGGTGGGACAGCGTTTGCTTTGCCTTTGCACACCACGGTGGACCTGCACATATGGGCTGCTGCTGCATATCATAGGCTCATAGAACAGTTAAGAGTTGGAAAGGACCTTAAAGATCACTAAGTTCCAACCCCCCTGCCATGGGCTGGGACACCTTCTACTACACCAGGTTGCTCCAAGCCCTGTCCAACCTGGCCTTGAACACCTCCAGGGATGGGGACACCACAAGTTCTCTGGGCACCCTGTCCCAGTGTCTCACCACCCTCAGAGTAAAGAATTTCTTCCTAATATCTAGTCTAAATCTACCCTCTTTCAGTTTAAATCTGATGCCCCTCATCCTATCACTACACTTCCTGATAAAGAGTCCCCCGCATATAGTCCGCCACTGGTGGGCTGTGCAAAGGTGGCACAGGGGAGACTCCAGGACGGGGCTGGGGGCTGCAGCCCTTGGAGGAGCCCCTCGCCCAGGCTCTGAGATGCGTTGCCACCAGCCAACCCACCAGTGGTTTCTTGGCACTGCTGGGCTGTGCCCAAACGGGAAGCACCCTCAAAGGTTGCTTATTGGCACTATTCACCACTTTTGGGGGGAAAGAAAAACATTGCTCATCACACCACCTTTTACTGATAGCTGTTTCTCAGGGTGTGTGTAAGCAACTAAAACAAGCCATGCTCCCAGACCAGGGGAAAACAGAACTCGGTGAAAACAACTTCTTATAAAGACATTTTCAAGCTTTGCACATTTTGCGAGGTGGGTGGTTCCCCTTCAGACCAACACTGCGGCATCCTGATGACGCTTTTGCCAGCTGGCGTTGGTGGGTGATGGCTCGGGGCAGAGCATGCAGGGAGCGACGTTCCGGGCCCTCTTCCCTGGAGCTTCCCCTCTCCCTTTCTCAGCGGAAAGGTAAGAAATTGCACCTGGCTGGAAAATCTCCACGACAGGAGTTTCCCAGTGCATGGGCAGCGCTGTGTCCCCCTCCCGCTGGGACAGCCTGTTGTCACATATGCCAGACCACCTGCCCTTCGTAGAGACCGGGTGAAGCTGCTGCGCAGTGCGGGGACCATGGAGCGATGCTCTCCGCTTCCCCTTGGCCCCGGGGCTGCCACCGGGCAGGAAAATGGCTGATGTTCCCCGGGAG